>NW_027312571.1:0-28143 GCF_040954645.1 Diabrotica undecimpunctata | reverse complement strand
CGCGCTATCTCAGAGTGATATAGGAGCCCCATGATTCGTTTCTGTCATTCTGCAGTTGCCTTTTGACTTCTCTGTCTAGCTCGTTTGCAATCCTTTTGTCTTCTTGTTTCCTGGTGCGGTAAGCTCTCCGTCTTTTCCTGTTTTTTTCTTTGATCAGGTCTTTTAATTCTGTACCGATGTACAGAATTCTCGCTCACTATTCTCCTGTAGTTTGGCCAGTTTATTATTTTCTTTTGACGTTGCTGTAGATGATTGATATCTACATCACCCATGGTCAGGACGATAAGGTTATGTGTTGAATCGCCTTCATTTAATGAGTGTATAATGAATGTCGAGGTGAGTCGGTTCCGCTACTCCGTTGTAGCATGTGGGGTCCACGGGGCCAACTGCATATGTGTTATTTTCGGTTTCGAGATAGGCACAGAGTCGTCTTCCGTTAGGGTTGATCCGACGATCGTACCAATTCGGAGATCTTGCATTGAAGTCGCCTATTATTATCGTGGATTCTTCTGAATCTAAGATTTTATTGAGGTCTTCGTCTAGGATCGGCTCGTTTGGTCTTATATAAGCTGAGACGATTTTTAGTGTCTCGTTTCCGGCGATTAGCCGTACTATTGTGACTTCCATTGTGACCAAACCATCGGAGTGGGTATGGTTTGGTGTTCAATTCCTTTTTTGACCATATTAGCCGTCCCTCCCGAGTTTGCTCTGTGGTCTGTTCTATATATATCGTAGCCTGAAAATTTGGTTTTTTTCCTTTCTACTAGTTTAGTTTCTTGAAGGGCTACGATATCTAGCTCGAGTCTATTTGCGATTTCGTTCAGAAGATTTATTTTGTTGTTTAGTCCACCTGAGTTCCAAGACCTATTCAGGAACAACAAGTTCGGTGTCACTTTTTGAACTGTCATGGTTTTTCTCACTATCACTGCACGTCGGTTCGCAATTTTTTCCCACCCGTAGCTCTTCTCTGATTCAGCATCAAAGTTTCGTCTAAATACCTGTTAAAAGCAAGTTCAAATATTTCTTCTTCAGACAAACCCTTTTTACGAAATATATTGTAAAAAAATGTGCACTTACAATGCGTATGTCTACGAAGTTATGACTTCACTGACGCAAAATCAACAAGTATCGACCCGTATCGGAGCTAGTAAGGATCGATGCTTGCAATCCCCACTATTGATATTTTGCTGGTGCTCTGTTACGTGAATGATCACAGTCAAGTTATCCATGCGCTGATTAATACGTTTTCCGTCTCAAAGTGCATCATCTGTCCATGTGGACTTATACGTCTCCCGGGTATCGGACTCGTTATGATTTCGCGGATATATTAGTTTCCTTTTACGGTTAAGGGTTAAACGTTAGTTTCTTTGAATGCCACTCATTTTAACTACGGCGTGAACATACCCCCTTAAGCTATTTTGGATAAGTATCTTTTTGCTTTGCTAGTTTTCTTTAATATGATAGATATGAATTAGGAAAAAGAGCAAACTAGATGGTTAAAATTGATGGAGGAACACCTAAGTAACAATGCAAATTATGGTAATAACAGCGACGATGAACAAGGTGAAGTTGAGAATATTGAGGAAATATCAGAAAATAATAACAGGAAGCAGGAGTTTGACGAAAACATAGCGAATTATTACCCTTACACACACCAGCGTTATTGCAAACGTCAGAACGCGTAAAGCTAATATTATTCTAAAATTTCCTAAATTAAAAAAATATTTGTACAATCTAAAAAAACTCTGCACGACATCTGGGAATGTTTATTTCATCAAGAAATGATGTCGGCTGTCTACTATACAAATATTAAAAATTGAAAATGAGTAATCCAATTTAACGAAAAACGACGCAAAACCTAAAAACATTTCTGAAAAAAGGCACTAATTGGTATGCTCTACTTTGCTGGAGTAAGGAAGACTAATTAAACGAACTTAAAAAATCTTTGGAGAACTGATAATGGCGGCATTGAAGTTTTTCGACTTTATGACTAAAAAGATATTTTAATTCCTTATAAGATGTGATCGATTTAATAATATTCAAACTAGGCAAGAACGAATTAAGTTAGACAAATTCACTTCTTTGAGACAACTGATAGATAAGTTTATTTCCAATCAGAAGAAATGTTATTCTTATCCTTCATATATTACAATATATAAAAAAACTTAAAACAATTCGCGAAAAATGCAGCTTCGGACAATTAATCCCTTCCAAGACGAACAATTATGGAATTAAAACTTGTGCAATATCTAATGCCGAATTACTTTATATCAGCCACTTAGAAGTGTATATGGAAAAACAACTAGATTGACATTTCCAAATAGATAACAGTGCAAAAGCAGTTGCAGAAAGATTCTCCTTTTAGAAATTTTCTAGAACTAGTTTACTAGTATAGAGCTTGCAGACAGCTTTAAATCAGATAATTTTTTTTAACTTCAGGTTGACCCATCGGATCCTCAAGTTTTGATTTTGATAATAAAACAACAGTTGCTTCTTACGTACCAAAGAAAAACCGCAATGTCCGCAATATCAATTATGTGCTGAATATAATAATTGTTCTCGAGGTAAGCGACGATGGCCACTGCTACCTTTTTATAGCATGTAAAATGTGGCTGTTCTAAATGCTTTTGCAATGTACAATTAAATAATCCTGATTCCTTAAAACCAAGTAAAAAATTTTTACTAATGCCATCAATGTACTTTGTGAATGCATATATAAGAGAGCATGCTATTTCCACCAATTTACCATAACAAAGACCATCAGAGAAGGTGCTCTGAGAAGCGACCGTTGGTCGGTGTAATTTAAGTTATTGTAAAAATTACAGCGAAACGAAATACTTTTGTCGTTATTATTGAAAATATTTATGTTTACAAAACTAACATGCTTTGTGTGCTAACTGTGCTGAAAATTTACTTAATAATATTGATTTGTATAAAACTTATAGGTCGCTGGTTAAACGATATTAGAAATATTAATGGAAGAAAAAATGGAATATTTTGACTGTAAATAAATTAGCGAAAAATAGCAAATATAACTGTAATTAATTACGATAATTAACTAGCTTTAAAGAAAAAAGAATAATAAATTTTTTAAAATGTTTCTTTGTTTCTCATATATTTTCATATACTATATGTCAACTCAAAATAATTCGATCAAACTCAGGATTTTATATCACATTGAAAAGCAAATCTTCAATAGATAGATAGATAGATAGATAGATAGATAGATGGTTTATTGGTAATACATCAATACAAAAGTATTTTTTACAAGTCAAAGATAAAATATGTCAATATAGTTAATAAACACATAAATATAAACACCAAACATAAATACAGTGTTTTAAAATATACTTACAATAATTACAACAAATTAAAATTGGAGGTAAAATACTCCTTATACGTAAAAAAGGCATTCACTATAAGGTAACTCTTAATTTTCGCCTTAAACTGATGAAAATTAAGAGCTTTTGTTCTAGCTGGCACTGAGTTATAGAATTTTATGGCTAAATACCTTGAACCATTTCTGGATCTCTCAAGACGGCTAAATTCTGGTATAAGATTATTATTAAATCTGGTGGGATACTTGTGAAAATCTACATGCGCATTGTATTGACCAAGATTTTGTTTAATGTGCAACAGACACTGCATAATATATACACAAGGTAAAGTCAAAATTTGTAAAGCTCTAAAGGAGTTTCTACAATCTGCTCTATAACAGAGCCCAGAGATAATACGAACACACTTTCTTTGTTGCGCAAACACTTTATCAATGTGACAAGAGTGACCCCAGGAGAGAATAGCATATGTCAGATGAGAATGACAATTATTATGATAGGCTGTTAAAATAGTTTCCCTGGAAGTCACCTGTACAAGGTTCCTAAAGAGAAAAAGTTGTCGGGAAAGCTTTTTCGATAGAATAACTATATGTTGTTCCCAGGGTAATCCTGCATCCAAATATATCCCCAGAAACTTCGCTGCGGTTACACATTGTGGTAGAGCAGCGTTTTCAACGCAAGTGTTATTTCTTAGAGTAAAATTAACAGTTTGTGATTTAGAGTTGTTCAAAGAAAGACGGTTAGTTAAAAACCAATTGAATAAGTTTTTTTCAGATGTTTGGTAATTAAGGATGTCGAATTCAGAAGGGTGATAGCTTGTATAGAAAGTAGTGTCATCAGCAAATAAAACAGTGTTAACTGTTTCATTTTGAGAGTACACTAGATCATTAATATAGATAAGAAATAATACTGGACCCAAAACCGAGCCTTGAGGGACACCAAACAACAGAGATTGTTTTTGAGAATCACACTGGTTGAAGTGAACATATTGATCACGATTTGATAGATATGAATCAATTAGTTGAATAGCATCACTATGAAAATTATAATAAGGAAGTTTTCTAAGCAAAATACTATGTGTGACACAATCTAAAGCCTTGTAAGATCTAAAAACGATGCAAGAGTATCAAGATATTTTTCAAACCCTTCCAAAACATTACTAGTGAAATGATCAATAGCTGAAGTTGTTGTTTTATTTTTTCGGAATCCATACTGGTTTATGGTAAACAGTTTATTAGATTCATCAAATGTAGAATAATTTGATTTTTTAAAATTCGTTCATAAACTTTTGATAAAATGGGCAACAAAGAAATGGGTCGATAGTTGTTATAATTATCAATAGAGCCTTTATTCTTAAACAGAGGTACTACCTTTGCAGTTTTGAAAACTTGAGGATAAGTATTACAAGATATTGATTGATTTATTAAAGTTGTTAGAGGTTGAACAATTATATCTTTTATTGTTTTAATAATTTTTGTGTTAAACCCATCAGGATCTTTGCTATTACTATTTTTTATTTCTGTAATAGCTAAGTCAACTTCACTAAAGTTCACTGGCTGAAAGCTAAAACACGGGATATTTTTCTGTGGTATACACTTTAAATAGTCATCAAGAGTTAGCTGAGGAACCTCAAGTTCATTTGTTGCTCTCTCAGCAGTTGAGCAAAAGTGGCTAATAAAACTATCTGCATTGAGTTTAGAATTATCAGTGAAGAAAACATTTTTATGTTTGTTACCATTAATTATTAGTTTCCACATAGCTTGTTGAGAGTTGCCAGAATTTTTTAGTTAGTTAGTTATATCTATTATAGTTATATCTTGTTCTGTACAAATTGGCTCTGTGTAGAATTTTTTACAACCTTCTCCTTAAATATGCTGGATGTAACTTCAACTCCTTTGGTATTAAATTTGATTGAATTTTGACAATTTGCCAGTTTTTCGTAAAGAATTTCCAATCTCCTTAAAATTTTAATAACACTGGCCTCTTAACGCTTTCTTAATATTGTTCTAAAGCTATTGTCTAGTGGCATGTTTAAGTAGATATACAGGCATCATACTTTAAGATGCCACAAGAAAATAGCTTTAGAGTAATATGAATAAAATTGGTTAGGCAAATGAATCTAGTAATCCGCAGTCCTATTTCCAACTACACACTCACAAATAGTTATTTGTGTTTTTATTTATAGTCCAAGATCCCAGAGCAATCAGACATAACTTATTTTCACACAGATGAAACCTTAGAGTCTTAGTAGCGTCTCGCGTGCTTTGAATACCTGCGTATTTATGAAACTTGCTGAGTGACACCTGGGCAGTTACCATGTGAGAAAGGTAACTAAAAATAAGAGCTATTTAACTTAAATTTACATAACTGATTTTTATACATATTTTGTAGAATATTATTTTGAAAATACTGTAATAAGTGTCAGACACTTGTCATGGACCAGAACTTTTGTCAGACGCTTTAAAGCTCCATTGAAATTAAATGAACTTTACTTACTTTTACATGTCTGATTTTTAAATATGTTATTAATGGAACTATAATAAAGTTATATTTAATCAGTCAGACAAATTAAAATGACCAAACATCCCTCACACACAAAAATTAGTTAACCAGAAGTATGAGCGCGAGAGTGCTGTGCGCATGAGCCTCAGAGTAAAAAATTCAAATACATTAAGAATACTTACTGTTTTCGATCTGATTAAATATTTTTGCCTCTCTATTTTAATATGACGAATTCTAACATTAAGATAAATATTAAAATAAAATTAATGTATTGAATATATTTGGGATAATTAATTAAATCGGAACAATTTTGTTTCATAAGAAATTATATTTACTTTTTATTGTTCTGAAGCTATTTTCTTGTGGCATTTAATAACGTCAATAAACGTACTTTAGCCTTTAATTGTGGCTTATTTCCATTTAAATAGTAATTATATTTACTTTATTGTAAAAGTATACTAGTTAGGATAATTAAAAAAATAATAATTTTTGTAAAAAATCTTCAACTGGGATTGATTGAAACAAACATTTTTTATATTTTAATCATCATATTCATTGTCGCAATTATTACAATTTTCATCATTCAACCAATCATGATGGTGCTCATCCGAGTCATCATCTTCATCATTATCAGTTATGTTGTTGGTGGCTGGTTCTTCTGCAAAAAATAGTTCAAAGAATTAAAAAGCAGAAAATCACAAACATAATAAATTCTAAACCTGAAATCAAAGTGTAATACCTGAAGTTTAAAGGAATTCACTAACGTTTGCTGGTAATTGTTCACCATCAAACCAATGAAAGTGATATTGGTTTTCTTCTAATCTCTACCCATTGTGTTCAGGAGTTAAAATGGTTGGTTGTTTTACATTTGCATTATTCCATATGCTAAAAATGTAATTACCACGTCGGAATTGTTGGAATAACTCACTTTAGCATGGTGGTAAACTGCTAGCATCAAAATTTTTTAAATTTCTGCGATTGAATTCTTTGTTAATATTAGATACGCTGTAATTATTTAAAAACAATTGAAGCAGGGCAGCATTAATGTTGCACGTATCAGTAAAACTATAAATTTCGCAGATAAATTTTTGGATTATTTTGAAAATATCTTTTTGGGTGCGCTCATCGGTAAACAACTCTGATTTTCCAAACTGCATGAAAACTCGCTGATATTCATGTTTCTTCAATTATATATTGAATGGTCTTTGTTTACTCTTTTTAAAAAAGGCAAGATTAAAGTGACATCCAGTTAGAGCGTGAAACCCTGGCAAACTTCTACATAAAGATGGTCCCAAGTACTCGTAAACCTTTGTCAAATTAATGTATCTCTGGTTATTTCCGGTGCCTGCGTTTAACCATACATTCGAATCATCATTTTTTAAATTATGCATATATCGTTACATAATTATCGCAATGTCAGTATCAGAACATCTAATAACAAAATTTGCTTTAACGTGCACATTACAAATATGAAAAACAATTTTAGTGTCAGCTTCTTCATGTTCAGGACACGATAAATTGTAATCAACATTCGATAAAACTGTATTATTATCAACGATGTAAGAATGACATTGTTTAGAATTAATTAATATCCGTTTATTCTCAATAAATGGCACCATTTCATCAGATGTCCAGTGTTGAATAAAAAAATCGACGAGAGCCTGTTTAAAATTAATATTTTTGAGTTCTTGCGAAAAATCTGACGGTCTAACTTGATCGGTACCAGAAACGTTGAAATCTAATTGAGTAGACTCATGACGAAGGCCTCTTTCGTAGCCTTTGATCGAAGGAGAGAAATATTGATCAAAAATAAAGTAGAGTGAAACAGATTGTGACTTAAAGAAGGAGAACCGAGTTATAGACGTCTCACTCACTCTGAAATGCAAGCACAGCACTCTCGCGCTCATACTTCTGGTTAACTTATTTTTGTGTTTGAGGGATATTTGGTCATTCTGATTTGTCTGACTAAACATAACTTTATTATAGTTCCATTAATAACATATTTAAAAATCAGACATGTAAAAGTAAGTAAAGTTCATTTAATTTTAGCGGAGCTTTAAAGCGTCTGACAAAAGTTCTGGTCCTTGACAAGTGTCTGACACTTATTACAGTATTTTCAAATAATATTCTACAAAATATGTATAAAAATCAGTTATGTAAATTTAAGTTAAATAGCTCTTATTTTTAGTTTCCTTTCTCACCTGGTACCTGCCCAGCTGTCACTCAGCAAGTTTCATAAATACGCAGGTATTCAAAGCACGTGAGACGCTACTGAGGCTCTAAGGTTTCATCTGTGTGAAAATAAGTTATGTCTGATCGCTTTGGGATCTTACTCTATTAGCTATAATTAACGAAAATAGAAAAATAATCAAGAAATGACAAAAATTAAAATTACTTAAGTCAGAAAATAAAAAAGCGAATCCAGAATTTTTGACTGCGTGCGAGCACTTACGGTCGTAATTTGGCTGCGAGTATGAAAAATATATTATTTAGGATTAATATGTACTACGTTAACCTTGCAACTTTTTTAATGCACCGTCACCCTCTTTGTTCAGAGTATATCAACATTTTAGAAAATTAACATCTGTAATAAGAAGGTTATCATTAATTATTACTACACGATGTACTTGCATATTATGACACGCCATTATCAATTCACTTTGTAAAGAGAAAGTTAATTATCTTGAAAATGACAAAATAACAAGCGCACTTAGCTAAGGATATTTCCCTCAGAAGACGCTAATTGAAAACATGTGCTGCAAAACTTTTGTAATAAGTTTAACCACACAGTTTCTTGCAGTGAGTTTCCTTTCATAATTAGAGATCAAACTTTTGCTAAGTAAACAAAATTTAAGTGCAGACTAGAAACATTTAACCTCTCTGATATCTCTAGTAGTTGTGGGTAAACACAATAGAAGCCATGAGAACTTAAAATTTAATTTATCGTTTCTTGGTAAAACAATTAAACGGTACAATTGGCAAAAGAACTAATATAATTGCATGGGTTAGAATAAAAACGGTATAAGTAACATGAACACTGTTTTAAAATCATCGAGCTTAAAGTTGTTTGACTTTAAAAAGATTCAATACTTTGATTGCTTTTATTAGAAAGAAATTATGAAATTTTAGTTAAACGTTGAGTTTTGCAAAATGTTTTGTTCTTTTTTTGCAAAAAGCAATTGTTCTTGACTTGGACAATTGTCATTCAGCCAGTCGCAATCAGCATGAGCTTTATTTTCGAATTTAAATATGCATATAAATATTTAAAGAATTACTGAAAAGTGAAACATGATTAATATAATAATAATAATATAATTATTTCGTACTTAACTAATGTACATACTATGTTAATAAATACTATACTGTACCTTTATTATAATTTAGTTATTGACAGACGTAGTGTGAAATACATAGTGTATACTAGTGATGTAACGAATATTCGCATATTTTTGCATATTTGTATTCGCATTCGCATTCGCGAAATTTGTGCGAATGTTTTGTGAATATAAATATGTATAAGAAAAAAAATTATTTGAAGATTAGGTTAATAAAATAAAAATCCATTCACTTCTCAGTTTTTTTGTTAAGAAAACTCACTTTATTTTACAAGCTTAGAAAACTATGAATTAGAAAACAAAAAATAAATGATGCAGAGTAAACAAACAAAAACAAATTATTCTCTAAAACTTTTATTATCCAAAAGTTTTTAATTTTAGAGAATCATCTTGAAAAATCTAAGAATTTTTAAACTACAAATTAAAAAGAGTCTATTATATGTGTTTTTATGTAAAGAGTTTAAACAAACAAACATAAACAGTTCGACTTTAGTTAGATAAGTTTAGATAAATTTATTAATTCAGCAATTTTCGGAACAAGATACATATTATAATCTACACTACACTGTAATGTAATATAGTACATGATTTGTATAATTACTATGTTATACTGAATACTGAATAATGTTACTGCTGAATTACTAAATTTATCTGAACTTATCTAACTACACACCTCAAGCAAATGAGACTGCTGGCAGTGCCGGAGACAATTAAAATTGCCAAATTAAAAAAAACTGAATATTCGCTTTGGCATTCGTATTCGCGAATGTCGGTGGCATATATTCGCATTCGCATTCGCATTCGCGAATGTACAAAAACTAACATTCGTTACATCACTAATACATCTTACAAATAAAAATATCTCTCTACTATGTTAATAAATACAACTATGGTATATATTTTTTTTTCCACTACGTTAGGACATAAACCCGATTCAACAGCTCGGAGGTTTAGATCCTCTTAGTGATTGTTTTACTATATTTTTATTTTTTTTTTCTTATTTATTTCTTTTATTTTTTTATTTCTTTTTAATATAGTTTTTATAATCCTTTTTTTTATTTTTTTTGACTTAATTTTTTTTGAAGTTATACTTCTATACGCACGGTCAGCGTTGGAAATTTGCATGAGAGTGAATCTGTGAAACCATTACATATGTAAGATAATGAGTAGGAGAGAGACAGAAGATATATTTTTCTCTATCTTCCTCTCTCGAGAATAAAAATGTTCCTTTTGTATATATATTTAATATTATATATATCATATATATATAATATTGTATATATATATATATATATATATATATATATATATATATATATATATAATATTATATATAATATAGTATGTATTAATATTATTATTTATGTGATATGTTTTGTATTATTTAAAATTAAACGTTTATAATTATTTTAGGCTTTTGTATTTCAAAATAATCACTGTTTTACCGAGAACTGTCAATTTTGAAATCCGTTAGTGTCATGTCTAATTGGCAAATCCTTTACGTGTTTGGTTCATACGCTGGGTGGTTGTGAGTTCGAATCCCAATTATGAATTTCCTTTTTTATTTTTAAAATATTTAAAAACCTCATGTTAATCTTATTAAATATATGTAATATACGCAAAAAACATAAATTTTAAAATAAATGAAAATTTACAACATAATCCGAGTTGTTGGTTTTTTATTTTTATCTTCGTAAAGCAAGTTTCATGTATATTGGCAGTTTTAAATACTTATGAATATTACTGTAGAACACCGGGGGATTTTATCTTCTCCTCCTGACGTGTTGCTCACTGCCTGTTGGGGCAGTACCTTCGATCTGGTTCTAATTATATCTATTAATTAATTAAAATGTGTTACCTTACATTTGGCGATCACACTTCCCGTATTACACTTTACAAAACATCTTACTACTTGAGAAACTTTATTTGCGTTAATTGAACATTGTGTGTTGAAAAATGAGCGAATTAATTTTAATTAATCAAATGTGACAGTGACACAATGACTGATGTTTTTTTCTAATAAAATTGAGAAGAGAATACGTGATAATCTCGCAATTATGTGCAAAGAGTATATGCAACATCTATCGTGCATTCTCGGGTACAACTCGACTTAAAACTAAAAGTAGTATTTTTTAAAAAAGGGTGTTCGTCATTTGGATCATAATTTTAGGTTGCGCTACGCAACATAGTCCCCTCTTGATGTGAACGCATCAAAAAAAAATATTTATGTACAATTTGAAGAAAGGTATAACTAATCTAAAAAAACTATTAAAATTCTTGAAGGTGAGTCATAGGAAGAGGACACAGTTTAGCAATAGAGCGAACGTATAACCCTTCAGGAGTTCTGACCTTAACAACTCTTACCTTGTTGTCCTTTCCCGGATATGTCTCAACTACCCGTGCTATAGGCCATTTGAGAGGAGGCGAGTTTTCGTCCTTAAGCAAGACGAGATCATCAGGCTTTATGCCTACCTGAGGAGTGAACCATTTAGGTCTATTTTGAAGCCTATTAAGATAATCGCGAGTCCAAACCTTCCACATATGCTGCTGAATTCTTGTGCATTTATTCCACAAAGACAATTTATTTTCTTGAATATCAGAGAGATCTAATTCAGGATAAGACATTAAGTTAGATCCAATAAGGAAGTGTCCGGGAGTAAGAAAGGAAAAATCGGACGGGTCGTCTGAGAGCTCACAGAGAGGGCGTGAATTGAGCACTGCTTCAATCTGCGAAAGTTCAGTGGATAGTTCTTCGAAAGTAAAATTGGAGTTACCCATTATTCTTACGAGATGATATTTGAAGCTCTTTATGGCAGCTTCCCAAATACCACCGTGGTGTGGTGAGCGTGGAGGGATAAACTTCCATTGAATTTGACATGAAGTAGCGAAAGAGCGAATAGATTCAGAGGTATCACCTTTGAGAAGCAACTCATAAAGTTCTTTCAATTGATTTTTCGCACCTAGAAAGTTGGTGCCATTATCGCTGAAAATGATACTCGGATTACCCCTTCGGGCGATAAACCTTTTCAGAGTCAATAAGAACGCTTCAGTAGAAAGACTGGAAATTAATTCCACATGCACGGCGCGAGTAGCTAAACATACAAACACTGCCATATAGGCCTTAGTAAGGGGAGCTCTCTTGAGTTTAGAGGTCTTGATTGGAAATGGACCACCAAAATCAACTCCAACGTTTATAAATGGACGTGCAATTTGAACTCTTTCCCTCGGGAGATTAGCCATGATTTGGGAAGCGACTTGTGCGTTAAAACGGTAACAAGTGAGACAATTTTGTATTATACGTTTGATTTGTCGAAGACCATCAAGAGGCCAGAATTTCAATCTAACATTGGACAGTGTATTTTGAGGGCCAGAATGTAGAAGTCTTCGATGTTCTCGGGTAAGTAATAAATTGACAATATGTGATTTTGAGGGCAACAGTAGAGGGAATTTCTGATCATAAGAAACATCTGAAAAGAGAAGACGACCGCCTACTCGTATCATTTGAGACGAATCTAGAAAGGGATTCAATTTACGAATAGACTTATCGTTAAGCAAACGATTATCCATTAAAAATTGGATTTCCGAACTGAAGAAATGAGACTGGGTCAATTTGATAATCATTAACTCAGAACTAGAGAGTTCATTTGGAGTGAGAGGACCTGTACGTCTATGAGACTTAGCTCTTACATTGTGAATAAAACGAATGCAGTATGCAAAAGCTCTCTGAAGTCGAGTGAAACATGAAAATTTGCAGAGGGCATCATACACTTGTGAATCTGGTTTTCTGATCAGATGAGTAACCCTTTTGAGTTCAGGCAGTTCATCAACATTAATACTCGAAGGACCATTATATACAAAGAGGTTGAAATCAAAGTGTGGATCTGACAAAAATTGAGGACCATTAAACCAAAGATCACAATCAAGCAACTGCAAGGGTGTAGCACCACGAGATAATATATCCGCAGGGTTGTCTTTCGATCGTACATGTCTCCATGTATGGTTGGAGGTGAGTTCTTGAATTTGAGTTACTCTATTGGCTACAAAGGTAGACCAACGAGAAGGGTGTGAATTAATCCATGCGAGGACGACTTCGGAATCTGTCCATAAATTGACAGAATTTATCTGAGATTGGGATGGAATCAAGACAGAAAGAATCTTCGTAACAAGATTAGAGAGTAATAATACTCCTAGAAGTTCTAATCGAGGAAGAGTCACAACTTTTAGAGGACTAACACGACTCTTTGAGGAGATTAGATTGCAAGAGATAAAGCCATTTTCATGTGATGTTCTTAAATAAACGCAAGCACCATACGCGCTAAGACTTGCATCCGAAAACCCATGTATTTGAGTACTTGTTACATTGCTAGAATTTTGCAGCAACCTAGGAATCTTGAGATTGGAGATCTGCTACAATACAGTATTTAAATAATCTAAAATTTATCAAAATATCGAATAATTCGCGTTGTACCGTATAACCAGGAAGCATTATGTCATTAAGACTTAGATTTGAGGTAGTTTTCATACTGCCATCAAAGACAACACGCAACTTATTTGTTACGCTATCCTTTAAAACGCAATGGTGAGGAATAAAGTATTTTAAATCAGAGTGAATATTTCGAGTGGAGAGAGGCACATATCTGCAATGTCCAAGTGCTATATATTCATGAATAAATTGTTTATACTGTGCGTATAATTGATCTGACCTGTGGTCGTATTTTCGAATTCAATCGAATTTTTTCGAATACGAGTTAACTCGAATGAAAAATTTCGTATACGAATTTGAATCTGTATTTTTGAACGTCCTTCGAAATTTTATACGTATACTAAAAGAATTTGCACCGGCAACACTGCAAATTCGAACAACCAAAACTTAAATAATAAAAAAAGAAGAATAATTGGCAGTTTTACTTAACCTAGTTTATGGTGAATTTGTTATCTAAAACAAGAAGTAAAAAAGGGCATGAAATATGGTGGTTCAGTGTCGGCCGAACAAAAAAAAGCCATTCTATCAACTCCATTGTGAGGGGCCTTGTTAATCTGTACAATTTTTGAAATTGTACATCCGAATAGTCCTCTAGATGGTTAAGAATGGGTTGGTAAACTTGCCTCTTCGTTCCGCTAATATTATCGCCTCGGCAAGAGCGTTAACTATTTCTTTCTATTAAAAAATTATTTAAACCACCCATTAAAAACAAAGTTTAATGTAAAAATATGGTAGGTATTAATGTAAATTTTATTGTATTGTTCAATCTAAAACAACGATTAAAAACTATCAGCTGAAATTTTATCTGACGTACAAGGGCCCAGTGACAACTGAAATGACAAAAATTACTTTGGTCGTATACTAGCATCGAAATTCGAATGGTTCATACCCATTCGTGTCGTCGTATACGAAAAAATTCGTATACGCACTATTCGAAAATATAAAAAACTGGATTTCGAGCGAATTTCTTCTAATTTCGTATGCGAAATATGCTCGAACGAATTCGAAAATACGACCCTTGATCAGTTTCTGTTCGAGGTTTAGGAATCGCTTCCTTGCGAGGAAAAACGATTCGCCCAATTTTTTATATTCGTTGGGAGATTTGAAAGGGAGATCTACTTGGAATCTACCAGATGATAATATTTTAAGTGACGATTTAAAAATATCTTCGGCTTGTTGCTCCGAAGGAGTTAGGATTTTTGGAGTACAAGTAGAAGACGAGATTTCTTCTATTTCCCAAAACGACCGTACGAGTGAATCGGTATTTTGAGTTTGAACGAACAAGGATACTTCATTTCGAGGTTGAGTATTTTCTTGAATGTTAAGTATAGAATATGAGTCAATTGACCCAGATGATTGAGGTACATTTCCACCTACAAGATAACCGCGATGAGTATTTGTTAAGGTAGGAAGATTAGGGCCTAATTTTATTAACCCGTAAGTAAGTAAGTCGAAATAAACATCTGCTCCAAGCAGCATTTGAACTTCGGCAGGAGTACAAAATTCTGGATCAGCTAGGTGAATGTTTGGTGGAATTTTGAGAGCATTAAAATCCAATGTAATTTGAGGGTGCTTACAAGTGATGGTTGGGAGAATCGCACAAGAGAGTGTAAAATGTTTTGTGGGATTAACATTTGAGAAAATATTTAAATCCACCATTTTATTCGACGTCGAACAGATTTCGGATATTCCAGAAATTTGAAGACTTTTTGTGTAAGGAATACATTTCAAGCGACTTGCTAATTCCTCAGTGATAAACGAAAGCTGACTAGCTGAGTCTGTAAGGCAGCGAACCTTAACGGGATTATTATGAGAATCATAAATTGTAACACATGCTGTTTGGAGTAGAACCTCCTTTTTGCCTGAGAGTGTAGAGAGAGATGATGCTCGGTAGACATCATTAGACTGAGATTGATTTGCTATTCGTGGGATTGCAGGTGAACTTGAAGTTTCGCTTTGAGTATTGGGATCACGAGATACATTAGAGTGAGTACGAGAATTTGGAGTATCATGCATATTGTGAGACTGGCGAGTATTTTGAGAATTATGATTTTCTTGTGAGTCTTGAGAGTGACCAGTGTTTTGGAAATGAGTGTTTCTAGTGGGTAGACTACGAGAATCTTGATTTGTTCTGAAATGAGAACTATTTGAGTTATGAGTAGAAGCGTTAGAGAAGTGGAGCAATGTGTGATGTCTCCTGTTACATTTAGCGCAATTTGACGCAGAGGTACATGAGCTTGCTGAATGACCACTAGCCAAGCAGTTGAGACACGCTTTCTTTGCCTTGACCGTTTGAAAACGCTCATCTTCAGACATATTTAAGAATTCCCGGCAAGTGTATATTTTATGGGAGTTATTTTGACATAAGAAACATTTAAAATACTGATTATTACTACTATACTGCAAATTATTGCTAACTGTGTTAAGAGAAGTAAAACGAGAAGGTTGTTTTTGTTTCGGAGAATGAGAGTATTCAGGAACAAGATTTTCGAGAATTTTGCATTTTCTTTCAATAAATTCAAGGAACTCCATTAAACTTGGGAGTTTGTTTATATTACGCTCGGTTTCAAATGATCTTTTAGTATTATAGTCTAATTTTTGAGTAAAGAGATTGATGAGAATTAAATCAGTGAGTTGATTCGAGATGTTGAGGTTTTCTAAGGCAGCGAGATGGCTTTTAATTTGAGTTAAGAAATCCCTTAGAGCATGTGCATTGGGTTTTGTAATGAGTGGAGCATTTAATAAACTGTTCAAATGACTGTTTACTATTAAATATTTATTTTCAAATCTATTGCATAAATTTTGTATTGCAATTTCAAAATTGGAATCAATTATTTCTAGATTGTCAATTAACTTTAACGGTTCATTTCTTAACACTGATTTGAGATAAATAAGTTTTCGAGCATTAGATAACTGTTTATCATTTGTTATTAATTTGGTGAAAACATCAAAAAAGCTGGGCCATTCTGAGATTTCGCCCGAGAAAAAAGGTATTTTTAATTCTGGCAACTTTACATTTTGAATTGTGCTAACAGATGGTATTACATTTGTTACAATAGGTTGAGTTTGAACTGGTTTTGCAGATAATTGCGTGATTTTCTCGTACAAATATGAATCTAAATTATAATACTGTTCTTCAACTATGTCTCTATCTGAACAATATTTATCAAAATCTTCTAATTCAAGTTCCTTTTGTAGGTTGAGATAATCGCGATAAGTTTCATTTAATACATTTTTGCGTGCAATATATTGACCGCAATCTAAAACTACATTTTGGTTTTTTGAGACAAATGTTTGAATTCTAGTAATACAAGCTTTAGTATGCCCTCTCAATTTTATAATTTTTGCAACATCAGTCATTTTGAACGTGAGAAAAAATAATACAAATTTTAAATACAACAAGAGATACTTAGTATCATGAACTAAATAATATTACCATAAAAATCTACTTATAATCACTGCGAATCTAAAATCTAAAAATAAAATGACATGCGACGATGCAAAAAACAATTCGTAAAAGTTACAATAAATGATCAAACCGCACATTAAGTCCAACCGCGACCTCACATAAACTCCTTATCCCTTGCAAGTGTCGATGTCGATATACCGGCCTCCCGGCGCTAATAGAACAACCTTGGATCCTGGAACCGCCAAAACTCCAATGTGTGTATGTGAGAGAATAAAAACTATGTCTTTTCTTTGCGAAGAAATGAGGAAGCGAGTGATGTTTTTTACGAATAGTGTGAGAAAATCTTGAGTACTGCGTGAAAACGCCTTTCCAGAAACGAGAGATGATCGCCCTCGTGCTATAATTAATGAAAATTCAGCTTCCAGCTTTACATAAACGGGAACAGTTGCTGTATCCGGCTCGTTAGGAACATGTAGAACACCGGGGGATTTTATCTTCTCCTCTTGACGTGTTGCTCACTGCCTGTTGGGGCAGTACCTTCGATCTGGTTCTAATTATATCTATTAATTAATTAAAATGTGTTACCTTACATTTGGCGATCACACTTCCCGTATTACACTTTAAAAAACATCTTACTACTTGAGAAACTTTATTTTGCGTTAATTGAACATTGTGTGTTGAAAAATGAGCGAATTAATTTTAATTGATCAAATGTGACAGTGACACAATGACTGATGTTTTTTTCTAATAAAATTGAGAAGAGAATACGTGATAATCTCGCAATTATGTGCAAAGAGTATATGCAACATCTATCGTGCATTCTCGGGTACAACTCGACTTAAAACTAAAAGTAGTATTTTTTTAAAAAAGGGTGTTCCTCATTTGGATCATAATTTTAGGTTGCGCTACGCAACAATTACAATTTAATTTATATTGTATTATTATATTGAATTATGTTGCAGTGTATTTATTGTATTGTAATTTTTATATTAATAATAAAATAAATAATGAATTTTACTGCAGAATATGTGTAAAATTTTTTTTTGCATTCAACACCTTTTATACATATATAAAAACTAAAATATATATTTTCATTAAAATATTGATACAATCCTTCAGTTGCTATACTCATATTATAGGTCAAATGTTTATATACAGCAAACCATGCACCATATACCTATATAACTAATTATCTTTCTCTTTCTGCTCTCTCTTACCTATAGCATTACATATGTATTGATTGTGCAGATTGACTCCTATATAAATTTTTAACGGCGAACGCGTGTATAGAAGTATAACTTCTACCGGCAGTCCAACTGGACTGCCACACCCGTTTTTTTTTTAATCTTTTTTGTTAAGTATTTTTTTATATTCCTTTTTTTTTAATCTTTTTTTTTAATTTTTTTTTATTAATTTTTTTCTAAACTTAGGTTACAAATCTAATTACAGGCATACTTTACTATCAGAAAAAAAGGTTATCAAGCAGTCAAACCATTTCTTTTCATTAAGTGATAGTAGAAAGAGAATATTACAGGAAGTGGGATGTTCTTGTACATCATTCTTTTAATTAGGTTATTGGTGGGTTGTTTATACTTTTGACATTCAAAAATTATGTGGTTTTAAGTAACTTTTATTCTAACATTCTTGACAAATATCGGAATCTAATTTATTTATTTTAAATAAATATGCAGGATAACATGCATGGCCAAATCTAAGTCTACTGTTGGTAGTTATATATTTGCGAGGGAGGATGAAATTCTTATATCAAGGTTTTTTTGAAATATTTGGTTGTATCAAACTATATTGTGTTGTTAAAATACTACAGTACTTTTCCCAGTGTGCTTTCCAGTTGTTCATTTGTTCAGTTCTAATAGAAGACATGTTTCAACATCAGCACCCCACCAGGTTTTTGTAATTGATTTGAGAAAGTTTAGTGCTTTATTACACCTATCAAGCATAAAGTCAACATGCAGTTTTCAGGTCAGTTTTGTATCCAAAATCATACCCAAATATTGTATCGACTTACAGAGGGGAAAATAATTATCATTTAATATTATTTGTTTTCTTTGAGGCAAATTATGTCTAGTGAATATACAAATGTTAGACTTGTTGTTTACCAACTCAAAACCATTTTTTCTAAACCACTACAGCAATGTTCATGAACACTTTCCAATGTGTTTAAGCCATTATTATATTTTTTAGATTCAGTATAGATAAAGAAGTCATCTACATATTGTATTGTATTAAATGAAATTTTTTCGACTATTATGAAAATCGGCTGTGTGAAGATTAAATAGAAGTGGACTTAAAACTATGCCCTGTGGAAAACCCGAACTATTAAAACGTAGTCCAATGAGTTGACTGTTTTCTATCCTAATATATATTTTCCTGTTTAAGTAGAAATTGACAATATTTTGGGCAAGCAGGGAAGGTATTTGGAATTGTTGAATCATTTTTTCTTTTAGCATATCTAAATTTACACTGTCATATGCACCTTCAGTATCCAAACATAATAGTGGAACATACGTATTGCGAGAATGTGCATTTTGAATGTGCGTTATGACGGTAGCGAGTGCATCCAAAGTACCACATCCTTGTCTGTAACCGAACTGAGAATTTGGAAGTAGTTTTTTCTCACTTAACCACCATTCAAGTCTTACTTTTAGTATCCTTTCTAATACTTGGAGAACACAAGACATAAGTGAAATTGGTCTGTATGATTTTGCCAGACTCGGATCCTTCATTCTCTTTAAAATTGGGATGACAATAACTTTTTTTTTTTCAGTATCGATAGTTCCTTTGACCGAGTCAGTCGTTAATTTCGTTAAAGGCCGAGCCGGTTCCTAATTACTTGGTGTTTGGATTTAACTTTTTACATATAAGACAATAATTAAAAAGTGTAAACTGATAATTAATACGAAATAATATCGGTCCCCGATGGGGGACAAAAATAAACAAGGGACGTCTTTTATGACGACAGATACTGACATGAATAACAGTGATTTAAGTGTTAATAATATTAATAATAAATCTAGTGAGGATAGTGATGTCCAGAAAACAGCGAAGCAGTTGGAACCGAAAACATTCAATCTCCTCTCAGATAAGTACAACGTGCAAAATATTTGGGTATATATAGAAAGTACCGACAATAACAATTTAGGTAGATTGCATCCAATGACTGTTGGTCATATTCTTTTTAAAAAATTTAATCTTAAAAGCATTCTTGAAATTAAAAGTATAGGCCGAAACCGAATTAAAGTGTTATTAAAATCACTTCTAGAGGCAAATAATATAGTAAAACATCCACTACTGAAATCAGAAAATTTAAGAGCATTTATACCGAACCATTTACTAGAAATTAAAGGGTTAATAAGAGACGTGGATACTCGTTATGACATCAACTATCTTATGGAAAATATCGAATCAGACTCACGCGTTACTAACATATATAGGTTAAATAGAAAAGTCCAAAAAAGAAGACAAAACAGTCGAATTTGTACCTAAAAAATCTATTGTCGTTACTTTTGAGGGGAATATTTTACCAAATCGCGTAGCTTTTAATCGTGTTTTTTTTTCGGTTGAACAATTTGTAGGTAGAATAACCCAGTGTTACAAGTGTTTGAGATATGGGCATGTATCTAAACAATGTAACAGTACTCAGGAAAGGTGTATAAATTGCGGTGAGATTAAAGATGATAAACACAATTGTGATAAAAATTTGATTTTATGTATACACTGTAAAAGCAGAGATCACGTATCTATCTCAAAAAAGTGTCCCTCTTATGACAATAAAAAAAAAATTAAAAATATAATGATAGAGCAAAAAACCTCATTTAAGGAAGCCAAAGAAATATCTGAGAATTCCTTATCCAGTTTAGTAAGTCACAATTCCTTTTCACCGCTAACAAATTATGACAAACATTTTCCAGAACTTCCTATCAACGATCGTATATCGTTATCTCATCCAAATCGTAATCAAATCTCTACAAATTTCAATGGCAATCAAAATAATTCCTTTTCCCAACAAACTCATGCGAGGGATAGACCTCCAACCAAAAAAAAGAGAAAATCAAACTCTCCCACTATCCAATCACCTATTCAAAAACCATTATTTCCATTCACCTTTGGACCTTCACAACCTTTGACAATAAATTCAAATAACCAAACTACTTTAGTTTGGAAATCAAAAAAAGCAGTATAGCTAGCAATTTATCAATTTTTATCATGGACTTTATTAATAAAATAATTTCAAGTAACAACAGACAACCTGTTGATATTAACGTAATTACAAGTAGTATAGAACAAGTATTGGAGGATACTTTGAAAAACCAATAAAATTTAATCGTAAAACACGCAATTTAAATATAATGCAATGGAATGCACGTTCTGCTATAGCTAACAAAAATAGTCTGGTACAATTTCTTTTTGATAAAAATATCGACATTGCGCTTATAAGCGAAACTTGGTTTAAAAAAAATCAACAATATAGTTTTAGTGGTTACAATATAATACGCAATGACAGAAACGATGGCTATGCTGGTGTGGCAATTTTAGTACACAAATCTCTTCAATTTGTGGAACATAAGATCAATATAAATTACAATGAAAATATTTTAGTGTGTGCTGTACAAGTTAAATATGGAACTTTGTCTTTAAATTTTGTATCTATTTATAAACCTCCAAAAATACAAACAATATATGAAGATTGGGTAAAAATTTTTGAACAGTTTGATGGGCCTTTAATTATAGGTGGTGATTTTAATGCACACCACTCTATATGGGGCTGTCATAATAATGATACCACAGGATCACAACTAATAAATGTCGCAGATGATTTAAATTTAACTGTTTTAAACAATGGAGAACCTACGATTTTAAGACGTCCTGATCAACGGGATTCAGCTATTGATGTAACCTTTTGTTCACCTGAACTAGTTAACAAAACATCTTGGAATGTCATCTCTGATACCCTAGGATCAAATCACTATGTCATTTCTATAGAATTAATTTTTGCAATTAATGAAAATGAAATATCTCCTAAAAATAAATGGAATATTAAAAAAGCCAATTGGGCGTTATATACCTCGACGATTCAGATTTTGCACGATACGAACAACAGTCACTCGGATAATCTAACTGAACAGTACTCCTCCTTCATTAATAATATAAATACGGCCGCAGAAGCAGCTATACCCCAATATAAACCTTATAAATGTAAACGGCACCCACCCCCTTGGTGGAATATTGATTGTGACAATATTATCAAACAACGAAAATTGGCTTTAATAAATTACAAAAAAAACACTAATTTTGAAAATTACGTTCAATACCAGGGATCTCGGCTAGAACCAAAAAAACATTAAAAAATATAGCAAAGAAACATTGGATTGAATGGGTCTCTTCCCTGAATAAAAATACACCAGCTACAACTCTTTGGAATCAAGCTAGAAAAATTTACAGAAAACCAATATCAAAAATAAAATCTTTCGATCAAAAATGGATTGATGACTTTCTTATTAAAGTTGCATCACCAACTGCGAACCCTCAAAAATCCAGCTACATAGATTCAACCCCATCTGAAAAAAATCATTTTCTACTAAAACCTTTCACTTATAATGAACTAATTTTCGCTATAAATGATCGTAAAGATAATTGTCCAGGATACGATCATATCAAATACTCCATGCTTATTAACCTCCCAGAAGTAGCAAAACATTTTCTATTAGACTTTTTAAATCGAATCATTTAAGACAATTCTGAGGTAGATTTTTTTAAAGACATCATTGTTATTCCGATTCTAAAGCCTGCAAAAGATCCAAATTTAGCAGAATCTTATCGACCCATTTCTCTCTTTTCTTGTGTATTTAAAACTTTGGAACGAATGTTAAAACATAGACTAGAATGGTGGGTCCATACCAAAAAATTACTACCAAATAATCAGTTTGGATACAAACGAGGATGTGGAACTTTAGATGCACTAGCTACACTTGTAACGGACATACAGAGTAACTTTTCTAGAAATAACTATTTGCCTACTTTATCTCTAGATATAGAAGGTGCTTATGACAGTGTGTGTTTACCTCGATTAAAAGACAAAATGATCAATCAATTTCAAATACCCACAAATCTGGCACAAACCATAATTAATTTCTACACTAATAGACGCTTATACGTTAGAAACTATAAAAATGAATTTCTTGGACCACGTTATAATAGTTGGGGATTAGCTCAGGGATCAGTCTTAAGCCCTTTTCTTTTTAATCTGTATTCTGCCGATTTTCATAGTCTTAATATACCAAGTATCACTTACAAAACAATCCAATATGCTGATGACTTCCTAGTCTATACAGAAAGGAGTAAATATGAACCTTCCCTTACAATTTTAAGAAAATTACATGAACATTTCTCAAACTGGTTTTGTAAAAATGGTTTTAATTTATCCACTAATAAATCAAACGTGTGCATTTTTTCACGACATAATATTCCAAATATAAATACTATTTTATTAAAAGACCAAAGTTTAAATTTCTGTAAGTCAATAAAATATCTAGGTATGTTTCTGGATCAAAAATTAACATGGAAAGTACACATCAAGTATATGCTTGACAAAAGCAATAAAGGTCTCAATTTTTTAAAATCAATTTCTAAAACTTGGTGGGGTGCTGACGTAGAAACAGCTTTGCTTTTTTACAAATCTTATATCAGATCCATTCTGGACTATGGATGTATACTTTATGGATCAGCAAGTAAACAAATTTTAAATAAAATTGATGTATTTCAACGGACTGTTCTACGTACTTGTATGGGAGCAATGAAGTCTACTCCAATAGCTCCATTGCATGTTGAAGCTTTAGAACCTTCTTTAAATTTTAGACGAGATTATCTAAGTGAAAAATTTAAAGTGAAAATTTCATATATCAACAATTCTTTATATTCTGGCATAAGCTCGCTAAATACCGAGGATCTAACAAACAGTTACTGGATTAATAAAAATTCACCAACCCTTTGCACGGCCTTTAGAGCCATGTGTAACAATAAGTATACCAACAGTATTAGCAACCTTGAGATTAACGACTATTTCGCATTTTTTAATGAAGCTGATATACACATACCAACATATTATAGTATTCCATCATTGAATTCATGCATCTTAAATTCTTACATAAAAAAATGGCCCATGGCAACTGTAATCTATACAGATGCATCCAAAACATCGAAAGGGACCGGATGTGCTTTCTACATTCCATCCAAGTCAATAGAAAAAATGTTCAAACTACCTCTCAATTGCTCAATTTTTAGTGCTGA
This sequence comes from Diabrotica undecimpunctata, assembly GCF_040954645.1. Classification (NCBI taxonomy): domain Eukaryota; kingdom Metazoa; phylum Arthropoda; class Insecta; order Coleoptera; family Chrysomelidae; genus Diabrotica; species Diabrotica undecimpunctata. The sequence continues at coordinate 3,774 of NW_027312571.1, read as the reverse complement.
AGCTCTTGCAATTCTTGAAGCCTTGAAATATTTCGACAGTTTAAACAATAATGCAGTTTTAATAATATTTTATTCATTATCAGTCTTATTATCTCTCAAAAATACAAAGTTACCCAATTATAATTCTAATCCTTTTATTTACCAAATTAAGAACATACTTGTTAACCTTAAAAATAAAAATAAAACTACGAATTTTATTTGGGTAAAGGCTCATGTTGGTATAAAACATAATGAGCATGTTGATTACATTGCAAAAGCTGCAATAACCTCGACAGCTGAAATTTTACCAGATGAGAGAATTTGTGTTCCTGATGCTTTTCTCATCTCTAAAAGAAATCAAACAGATCGTTGGAATACCGCTTGGCAAACTTTTTGCGACCACTCAACAACACAATACGTGCATATACAACCACACATCCCTAATTCCAGATGGTTCAAGAATTTCAATACCGCTCTTAAATATACAACAACTTTAATAAGATTGAGATTTGGCCACGCTTGTTATCCTGTTCATCTTGCTCAAATCAAAATATATAATTCAGACTTATGCAAAACTTGTCAAGAACAAGGAGATCTTAACCACATCTTTTTTAAGTGTTCCAAATATCTTCAGCATTCAGGAACTCTTTTAAACAACTTGCAAACTCTGAAAATATTCCCTCCATATCAAATAAATAACCTGTTGGCTACTAATAATAAAAAAGTTTATGATTGTTTGATTAAATTTATACATAGTGCAAATGTGTGTCTGTAGTCAATCTCAGCTAAGCTCGTTAACCTTTGTTCTAACCCAATTGTTTATTTACCTTTCTTTCCGTGACCTATTGCTAGTAATGTCTTAAACAAATGTCCTGATGGGTCCCTGGACGAGAAGTGAGTATCCCTGTTGTTCCTTATATTTGTTTTTTCTTGATATAATTTTCTCCTTTTGTTTGATTTAGTTATAGGGATTTTATGAGGTTTTTTGACTCGAATAGATACACTTTTTGCACTAGCAATTAATAGTATAGATTATACACTTATGTATGTATACACTGTATAATGTACACTTATGTATGCACTTATGTGTATATGCATACACTTTTTTTTTCTTTAGTATTAATTATATTTTTCTTTTATTATTTCTCAATATGTAATTGGCTAAATAGCTAAGTGCTAAAGCCACAAAAAAAAAAAAAAAAAAAAAAAAATAACTTTTTTAAATTCATCAGTACCCGCAGACATAAATTCGTTAAATATGTCCAATAAAAGATGTTTAGCGATTGTAGGAAGCAGATCATGCATAGGATACTTAATGTTGTCATAACCAGGTATTGTGCTAGGATGATTATTTAAAACATAGCTTAGTTCTGTCTGTCTAATCGGTTGAAGTAAAAAGTGGTTTTTGTCGGTTACTATTTTCTTAGGTTTATTAGGCATAGATATCACTGTTGAAGGAGCAATTATGTCAAAAAACTCTTCTATCCAAATATCTTTAAAAGATTTTTTTTTGTTGGTGGTTTTCTGTATAAATTTCTAGCTTGAGTTCAAAGTACTGATTATGGTATTGATTTATTAAGAAAAGCAACCCAATTGACCAAGCTTTGTTTCGCAATACTTTTTAGTTGTTTTTTTTTGTACTTGCCATGTTTGATTGACATTTTATATAGTATCCAAAATTACGTTCTTTTTTATAATTCGTGAGTGAATATTGCAGGTTTTTAATAATAGTGTCACATTCAGAATTCCACCACGGAGGTGGATTTCGAGTTTTTGGCTTAAAAGGTTTATATTATGGCATTGCAATGTGAGCAGCAAAATTTATACTATTCATTAAATGTTCATATTTGCTTGATGTGTTATGTGTAATTTCAGTATTTTTGTTAAAAAAGTTTTGTACTAACGAAGTATACAAAGGCCAATTAGCTTTTTTGATGTTCCATTTATTTTTTGGTAAATTCTTTTCTGTTTTTGCTTTAATGCAAATATCCAACTGTAAAACAAAATGATTTGATCCCAGCGTGTTTGAAGAGATAGACCATTTAGTCTTACTAACATGATCAGGACTGCAGAAAGTAACATTAATCATTGAGTAATTCTGGTTAGGCTGAGTTAGTATTGTTGGTTGTCCATTATTTAAAACTGCAAATTCAAGATCATCTGCCATTTTAATCAGCTGTATTCCGATTCCATCATTTGTACTTGAACGTCAAATAGTATGATGGGCATTAAAATCACCTCCTATTATAATTGGTTTTTGTAACTGGTTGTAATTGGTTATAATAAATATATTTATCCAATCATTTATTATGCATCTTATTTTCGGGGCTCGATATAGTGACATAAAACTAATTTGAGTATTTCCATATTTAATTTTTATGGCACATAACTGTATTTCATTATTGTAATTATTATTTTCAATTTTTAGTTCAGTAAAACAAATTGATTTATTTATAAGTATAGCAACTCCACCATAACCATCCAACTTATCATTACGAACAAGATTATACCCATTAAAATCATATAATACATTTTTTTTTAAATCATATTTCACTAATAAAAGCTATGCCTATTTTGTTAGTTACTAAATAATGCATCATGCTATTTTTATTTGAGACAGCAGAAAGAGCATTCCACAGCATTATTTTTAACTTAGGTTGACAAGACATTTCTTATTTAGTATTAATCAGAGTACCCTCCAATACCTGTTCCAATAGCAATACTTGTACAATAAGTACAAGTAAAGTTAAGTTATTAACCTGTAAATAACCTGACACTTTCTCACAAAAACATAGTTAATATGAAAAAAATTATATATCTCTAAATTCTCTATTTAATGATGTGTCACACATTATATATTTTCTATTTAAATTTAAAGGTTTGTGGTACTTTAAGGGGAGGAGTTGACAAATGACAGATATCTTTAACGTTAAAAGATGTAATTTTGGAATAAAAGTCGAACTGTTTTAGCATTTTCATAAAACACAATGACTGTTGCCAACTATCAGTGCAGATCCTTTTCAGTGGCCAACCCTGTATAGTGAAATTATTTTGTATGTCGCAGTTTAAGTATATTACCCTGAATAACTTTAACTGGTTCATCATCATCATGGCTTATTCACTCCTGGCGGAGTGTTTGCCGCCCTTTTGGGCCCTCTAATTCATTTATTGCGGAGAATCAGTCCGCTGTTGTTTTTTTTTTATTATTAAAGCAGCGTGTGTGACTTGGCCCTGTCTATAATTTTCCTCCATTCTTTCCCGCGCTGTCCTTACAGCGCTCCTTCCAATTGTAGATTCTCAGCTTCTTTATGTCTCCTAAGACTTGATCTCTCCATCTTGTTTTGGGTCTCCTCTTTAGTCTCTTTGTTGATGGTCTCCATCCAGTTATTCGCTTTAGCATAGAGTCTGGGTTAGCTCTTTCTGTGTGTCCCAGCCACCTGAGCCTTTGCGTCTTCTTGAACTTGATTATGTCTTCACCCTCGATGACTTCTTTAATTTCTTGATTGGTTACTCTTCTATATTCGCCTACACTTATCCTCACCGGTCCCATTGTTCGTCGAATTATCTTTCTCTCTAAGATTTCCAATCTCATTTCATCTTTTTGTGTTAGGCACATCGTCTCTGCACCATAGGTGATCAATGGCCTGATTGCAGTCTTGTAAATTTTTAATTTGGTTTTCTTACTAATGTGCTTTTCTTTCAGAAATTTTTGGTAGTTCCAGTAGGTTTTATTACCCAGTAGGATGCGTTCATTTATTTCATCCGATCTATCATTTCTGACTCTGAGATAGCGCG
>NW_027312570.1:10000-28156 GCF_040954645.1 Diabrotica undecimpunctata | reverse complement strand
ACGCGCTATCTCAGAGTACATTTGTTATTATTAATAATATAAATTTTATGAAATAACTCTTTAAGTCTAATATCTAATATAATTAATTCTTAAATGCGAGAGTAGTTAATAAGACAGCAAGGAAATTAATTCCATTTTTTTGACGTGACAACGTCTTAAATTAGGTTGTGGCTCGGAGTCATTCATGAAAAAGTGTAACGCCCGCTCACGTCTGTTACGATGAGTCACCGAACGAGAGAGAGGCCCGCCGGACCGGCGAATGCCTTGCGTCTCTCTCCCACTCAAACATGATCGGTCCGCTGCGCGCGCAGCACTAGAGAATTAGGCGCGTTGAATCGGTGCGTGCTTGTGTCTCTGTCTTTCTCGAGCGTTCTTGGCGTTCAAGACACATTACAGCAGAAACACTTCCTTTCATTTCATATTTCTCCTATCATCGTCCTATCCTCAACAAAATCACTCAAATAGAAATTAGTTAAGTTTAAGTTTACATGTACAATGTTTTAGTAAACAAAATATATTTCTATAGTTAAAATTTGTGCAATTCTTATTTTCATTCAATTCCTTGTTCCTATTGTGCAATTTAATAATATTCATATCAATAAATATTCTACCGAGAAAAAGACGTTGTCACGTAAAATCTTCGCCCGTAAAACCGACTTTACAGGCAACCGATTTTTTTATTTCTTTTTTTTTATTGTATAATGGCTTTGGCATAGCCAATTAGCCAGACTATTTGTGGTAGTTACAATTTTTTATTTTATTACCTAAGCCTATTTATAATATAAATTTACAGGAAGTAATATGTTCGTATACACATTCAATTTTTGACATATTTACAATTTTTGATTTGAATACCTAAAACTACTTATAATTTAAATTTACAGGATGTTATGTATTCGTAGATACATTTTAATATCTGCTTAATATTTGAAAAAATAATTGTATTTAAATTGACAGGCAATGAACAATTTAGCCCAATTAGTTTTTCATACATCATGTTGATACTTTGTTTGTACTGTCCACACTCCAATATAAAGTGCTGCAGATCTCCCACTTTACTTTTTTAATTTCGTTAATACTTTTATTTATAACCGTTGTATTAAATACACTGTAATGTAATAATATCTTCAGTTATTACTAAAATTTAAATTGTTTTTAATACATTTACGATAGGTATTATAATTTTTGATATCATACGAGGAGGAATTAATTTTTAAGCAATTCGTTTATGTTTACATTCTATTGTAATAAAATATAAATCAGCGACTCACGCAACAGCTACATTAGTTAGGAAATAATTTAGTCTTTGATCTGTAAGTCATACTAAAAATTGCATTTTCAACGTCACGCAAAGCTACAAATTAACCTAAACGAATGATTGAATTCTTCTTATAATACTTTTGAGAACACGAACATAGGATAATAAATGGCTACTGTTTTTCAACAATAGGTTTTGATTTATGAAATATCTATATATTTATATGTAATAAGTCGTCTTTTGCAAGGATCATTAAAGAAAGTATGAATATAAAAGAACAATTGCAGGAACACTTAATGGTAGTAAAGTTTATTCGGTGATTTTACAAGGGTTTCGGATTAAGTACATAAGTAACGATTCAACTGACCATATGTACAAATTATTGTTTATAGGTTGCTATCTTTCAGTGAATAACGACCATAGAAGGCTAGTCGTTAGTCTAAAATTAATATTTTCATTTAATCTGTTGCCGGAAATCCCCATTTTCAAAAAGTTGTAAAGCTAAATAACAAAAGAGAGAGTCCATGCAAAATATAAAGAACTATTTCTGGAGCATTTCTCATTTTAAAATCCATTAAAACGCAAGATGTAACAATTATAATGGGAGACTTTAACGCAAAGGTTGGGGAAGAAAAAGTAGAAGAATGTAAAGGAGGATATAGTCTAGGCAACAGAAGAGGATATGGTTTTAAAGATATTAAAAGAGGAAATTAAAATAGCATTAAAAAACAATAAAAATGGTAAAGCAGTAGGTCCAGACCAAATCCCTATAGAAACCTTAAAATGCGTAAATGATGAAACCTTAGACATTATAGTAGACTTATTTAACCCAGTGTACAAAACAGGATACATACCGAAACAATGGTTACTCTCCACCTTTTGTGCTATTCCTAAAAATACAAACGTTAAAAATATTGCAGTGAATACAGAACAATATCACTAATAAGTCACATTCTCAAATTATTTCTGAAAATAATACATGGTCGTATAAATAAAAAACTGGAAGAAGAAACAGATGATAGTCAGTTTGGGTTCAGAAACGGACTAGGAACCAGAGAAGCGTTATTTGCTTTTAATGTGTTAGCTCAAGATGCATGGAGATGAATGTTGATGTGCATGTTTGTTACGCTGATTTTGAAAAAGCATTTGACAAAATAAGACATGAAAAATTAGTCCAAATTCTAAAGATAAAAAACATAGACCATAGGGACTTACGAATAATAACAAACCTCTACTGGAATCAAAGAGCACAAATCGTAATAGATAACCAATCCAGTCCAGAAATTAAAATCAGGAGAGGAGTTAGGCAGGGATGTATTATTTCCCCATTACTATTAATGTATATAGTGAAGCCATTTTTGAAGAAGCATTACTATCTCAAAGTGAAGGAATAATAATTAACGGAAGATCTATTAACAACATAAAATATGCAGATGACACCGTGATTATGGCAAGCTCTGCTGAACAACTTCTAAACAAAACAAGCAGTTTCTGTGAAAAATATTGACTAAAAATGAATATAAAAAAGACCAAATACATGATAATAACAAAGAAAACAAATATACCAACAAACATACATTTGGGAAATGTACCGACAGAAAGAGTTGATAAGTACAAATACCTAGGAACCTGGATTTCAGACAATAATGATCAAACAACCGAAATAAGAGCCAGGATACAAATAGCAAGAAACGCGTTTGTAAAAATGAACAACAATTCTCTGCAACAAAAACCTTAGATTAGAACTGAGAGTAAGAGCACTGAGATGCTACGTGTTTTCGATACTGCAATATGGACTTGAAAGCTGGACATTTTAGCAAGAACACATAAATAAGTTACAGTCCTTTGAAATGTGGTGTTACAGGAGGATTCTTAGAATAGCATGGACACAGAAGAAAACTAACACGGAAGTATTGTGAGAAATGGACAAAGAATGCGAAATAATAAACACAATAAAAATAAGAAAGTTACAATATCTGGGACACGTAATGAGGGGACAGCGATATTAACTGCTAAGGCTGATAATACAGTACTGAAAGATAAGAGGAGGAAGGAGTATAGGAAGAAGGAGAGTGTCATGGTTGAAGAATTTAAGGGACTAGTTTAAATGCAGTTCTATAGAACTCTTCAGAGCAGCAGTAGATAGAGTAAAGATAGTGATGATGATATCCAACCTCCGATCGGGAGACAACACTTAAAGAAGAAGCATTTCTGGAGCAAGAACGATGTTTTTTTGTTATCACTCGCTTCGAGTGATAAGTGTAAATATAAAAATTTTCACAAAATTTCGTATTAATCACAATAGCACTTTCGGTATCAACGAACCTTTTACAAAACAATTATTATTATGTAAAATATCTTTATGGGCGAATGATGAATAAAATACAAAAATTAATAATTATTTTACTTTTAAATGAATGAATGATTAAAAATTATGTTTTTTAATGTAGGTATTTACTTAAATATATTATTGTATTACCTTGATTATAAAAAATTCAAAATGTCAATAAATAAATCGTAGATTTTGATTTTTACACCTAACGGTAGAAAGGCTTAGGACTAAGTAAGTAAGTAAGATTTTGAAATGTATTTCGTTTTTTAATATAACTTTTTAGTATATATAAATTAATTTCCTACTTCACTTTTGTGATATTTCGTAGTTTTGATTTAATGTTTAAAACATTTTTTTGTAACTCTTGTGATCTAATGTGTTGTTAAACGAGTATATTTTGTAGCTGTTATTTATTTTTACTTAATTTTTTTACATTGGATCAACAGCGAAGAAAATGCATAATAATAGAGCTTAGCACATGATTTAAACATAAAACGGCAGACCTACTATGATATGCGTTTAATATTCTGGAATATAAGAATTCAGTCAGTGATAATTTTGAAATGTTATAAAACAATAACTTTGAAAGGTCAATAAAATTAATATATTTAAAGAACATAATAATTGTTTTCCATTATGAGCAACATAAAACTTGTATTTTGAGAACGACTTCTGGTCTGGAGGCCAAAGCGTCAAATAAAGTAATTCCAATTTTGTAACTGTAATTTATTCCCATTTAATAGTATCTAATGAAATAAATAAATCTCAGTAAAATTTATTCTCTTCTTAGATTGCCATATCCCTACGGAACGTCGGCGACTACCATGCTTATAATATTTTTATACTGATCTCGGTCTTGCGCTACGTGTAGCAATTGGTCCGCTGTCAAACCTGTCCACTGCCGCAAATTCATCAACCAAGAGAGTTTCTTCCGTCCTATCCATTTCTTTCCTTCGATTTTACCGTTGAGAATTAGCCGAAGGAACTCATATCTTGGTCCTCTGATTATATGTCCAACATATTCTAGTTTACGTCTCTTAATAATATTTAATAGAGTTCGTTGATGTCCCATTCTTCAAAGAACTTCTTCGTTTCTAGTTCTGCTAGTCCATGGAATTTTTAGTATCCTTCGATACAACCACATCTCAAACGCCTCGATTTATTGATGATATCGGCGTTTAAAGTCCAAGTTTCACATCCATACAAAAGTACAGACCACACGTAACACTTTGAAACTTTTCACGGATTTCCAAATTTAATGAGTTATTGGATAATAGAGGCTTGAATTTCGAAGGATGGATCTAGATTTTGGGTAATCCAACATCCAAGTAAAATTTACTAAACAGTAATTAATATAATAAATTAATTAAATATTATTTAATTAGGGGAAACAACTACAAATGCAAAACTAATATTACTTATACCCAATAGAAATCATTTTAAATTATTGATCCGTAGGAACCTTAATTTTTTTCTTAAATAGGAGTTAACAGTGCATCCGTTTGAATGTAACCAATTATCTTGTGATGCATATAAAAGCTCGACGTTATAAAAAAGTTCTAAACGACAAAGGCAGAAGCGATAGCATGGTACGTAATTCCTTATTCGACACATGGCACGCGGGTCTCAATATTTCATCAAAACCCATAAACTTTCTTTTTTTCTTATATATTCGGTAGGGAAGTTGTTTACTGAAGCTATAAAAGAAATGTGTGTTTACAGTTAAGAGGAGAACCGTGAATGGAGGCGGCCAAATCGAATTAGGGAAGATTAGATTTTAAATTTAGCACAGTAAATGGTTGTCTATGTTTTGGATTTAGTAGATTATAAACACCTAAAATGTTTGATTTAGTAATTTATGTTAAAAAAATCATTAAAGTTTTAAATAAAAACATTACAACATAAAAGGGTATTTTTACAAATACAACACAAAAACAACAAAAACTACAACTTCATGTCAAAGGCGCCTCAAAGGGAAGAAGTAGAATAGAAGAATTCTTCTGTTTTGTTGAAAATCTTGCTATCTTCTGTCAATATCTCATATGTAACAAGGTTATATTAACAGTTTTTTAATTGTTTCTGTCAGGTGAGTGAAGTATGTCCCCAATCTTTTGTACACTGAACTTGCTATCACTATGATAAACTGTCTGAAGAAGTTTGTGATCTGTGGTGATAAACGCCTGATGTAAGGCAACCTCCCATAGAAATACGTATATTCTCCGTTCATAAATTGTTGAGAGCACGAAATGTGCCTCAAACTCATAAAACGGTCGTAAACCATAGGCGTTCCTGAGGTGTTTATTCATTTAATAATAATATAATATTTTTTAATACTGTTATATATATATATATATATATATATATATATATATATAATATTTTAATACTAATATATTTAGCAAAAAAACAATTACAACTTTCACGGCTAATGTTATGCAATTATATTATATTAATAAAAATAAGAATTTAACCATTAACAATTTTGTAAATAAGAATACCTTATCTCTTTGGATATTTCAATACTAATCTTCGCGTTTAATCACTTTAGTAGAAAACCTGGAATTCATATCCGAAGGTACTATTCGTTGCAAGATAATTAGGATGGAATTCCCCATATTTTTAATAATATAATGGGTATGCTTTGGCCACGTGCCTCGTTTTTCAGTTTATATTCGAAACTTAACTTAAAAGGGTGAAGTTATTACGAACGAAAACAATTTTTTTGTTTAGTACGTTTTTGATCGCATGTAATTTACGGCTCGTCGGTGCGTCCGCGTCTACGGCAGTAATTAGCGTCTCGAATATTTCTTTTGCGAATTATATGCAGTGCATGAGTGATTTTTTATTCCATATACCTACGAACATATACGTACCTTTCGCTCGTGCTCGTTTTGTTGGATTGTTTAAGATGGCTTCATCATCAACATCATCAAGTTTTACACCGGTACTGTTGCGTACAGTCAGTAAGTCTGTCTATTCACCAAGAGAGAAGACTATTGTCCTGAATGTTAACGATGCTCTGGTTTCTCAGAATCCCATAAACACTGTTCGCAACATAGTCGAAAGTTGTGCCAACATGACTGGCGTAGGAGAGTCAACTATATATAGGTTCCTATCAGAAAGAAAAAAAACACGGTATAGCTAACCCAAACACAAACGAACACTTAAAGAGAGGGAAAAAGCCTATTGAAATTGATGAATTTGCCAAAAATGGTATTCGAAGGAAAATTCATGGATTTTTTTTCAAAAAAGAAATACCAAACCTAAACAAAATTTTACAAGAAGTTAGAGACGACCCGGATTTGCCTCATATCGGACGAACTAAATTGTGGCAAGTTTTAAAAGAATTAAATTTCCAGTGGGAGAAATCAGACCGAAAATCACTTTTGATTGACCGGGAGGAGATAATATGTTGGAGAAGAAATTATCTAAGATCCATACGAAAATTCCGGGCTGAAGGAAGGCCCATCTTCTACCAGGATGAAACGTGGGTAAACTCAAGTCATACTCTAAAAAAAATTTGATCAGATAAAAATATATTAAGCTCCGGGCAAGCCTTTATGGAAGGTTGGTCTACTGGTATCTCCCCACCTTCTGGTAAAGGCAGTAGATTAATAATTTCTCACATTGGCAGTAAAAAAGGATTTGTTAAGCATGGTTTGTTGGAATTTCAGTCCAAAAGCACAAAAGACTATCACGAGGAGATGACAGCTGATGTTTTCGAAGAGTATTTTGAGCAGATGATTGAACACATACCACCAAATTCAATTATAGTATTAGATAATGCACCTTATCATTCACGACTAGTAGAAAGACTTCCAACGACTGCGTGGAAGAAACAGGATATTCTTGACTGGCTGCGGAATAAGTATCTGCCTTACGAAGATGGAATGGTAAAAGCAGAACTTCTAAAAATTGCCCGGCAACACAAATCTAAGTTCAAGGAATACGTAGTTGACAAAATGGCGGAAAGGCGAAACCTTACAGTCCTTAGACTTCCACCCTACCACTGGGAAATAAATCCAATTGAACTCATTTGGGCACAAATGAAAAGTTATGTGGCTAGAAAAAATACGTTATATAAAATACAAGCTGTACGCGAATTGTTATACGAGTCTTTACAACATATTACAGAACAAAACTGGAAAGATGCAGTAAGGCATGTAATAGAAGAAGAACAAAAAATGTGGGATCTTGATAACATAATTGATGCGACCGTAGAGACACAACCGCTAATTATTAACCCTCAAGATGACTCGGATTCCGAAGTTGATCCTATTTATTTTGAATTTGAATAGTTTTCTAATCGTAATTATATAAGGTAAGTAATAATAGTTGTAATCGTACGGTATTAAAGGGGAAAGGCGCAAAATGTCGTCTGTCAAAATGTTCAATGTGTTTTAAATGTATCCATTTTTTTTTCAAATGCTGAGAAAACTAAACAGCATTTTTGAAAAATTTAAAGGCAGAATGAAATATTTTTTAGAATAAATAAAAAGTTTTTTTTGCATGCAATATTTTCAATTAAAAATTATACTATATTTTCCCTTTTATTTTCACCCCTGTTACATAACATATTAAAATAAACATTGTAGAAGTTTTCAGGGACTTTCTGCCCTGAGTAATAATGTAATCTTTCATTCTGCGTTTAAATTTTTCAAAAATATTTATTAGTTTTCTCCGGATTCGAAAATAATGAATACATTTAAAACACATCATTGGAAATTTTGTCAGGTGACTTTTGGCGCCTTTTTCCTTAATTAAATAAATGTATCTTTTACCAATGGCAAGAAACTTTTTATTTTTGAATAAAATAAATGTTTTATTAAAAAATACAATTTACATAAGTACAATTTAAAAAATATATTTATTTAGTTCAAATAAATGTTTCAATCATATACTCTACGACACTGGTCGTTCATCTCTAACCATTCAAAATACCCCCGTAATAGGATTATAAGGTATTGTATTCCTTCAGATATAAGGTGGGTTAGTCGAAAACGTCTTAAACCGTCAGTTTTAGGTTGGTTTTTACTATTATATCGTATTACCTATCCTCTCTGTATTTCAGTTTTCTAATTAGGGTTAAACTTGTATTGAGCTATCAACAAATTGTGAACCGATTGTAAGCGGATACACAGACGCACTATACGTGAAATCAAATCTTAACGGTCTTTTGTCCATTTTGTAATTACAATTGTAATTGTAATAAACTGAATTGTGTGTTTTATTCACTGTGTAAAGATTTTTTTGGCACTGTAGTTTGTATAATATATGTATAGTTGGATATATAGCATCCCTAAGGTTAGATAGAACACTGCAATCTTATTTTTTTTATTTTTATGCTAGTACTTACTCTGAAAGACGAAAGGATAAATAATTATTTAATTTGTTCATAAGTTTGTTCTGATTTTCGTTATCTGCTATAGTTTATCTTGTCCACATATTTCGCCCGACGTTAACTGTACTATTAAAATAATAGATTAGGTTTTGATTAGAGCTTTTCGACGGTCGAGGTCGCTTGAAGAGTATACTAAATTAAAATTAGTCTGAAAGGCTAATTATTCAATTTAATGGGTATCATTACGTAATTTTTTGTATACGAGAGGTACATATACGTTAATTGGAAAAATGTTCTATGCTTATCCCTCGAAGAGTAAAAATAAACGGTTATAATGCAGTCTACTGGAACTTGGGAGGAAAAACAAAAATGTCAAATTAAATTGGAAAATTCTGAGCATCAACAAAGTCTAGGTTTATCTTAAAATTTTTAGTTTTATTTTGTATAGTGGCTCGTTTTTGAAGATTATAATCCCGTCCATATTTGGGTTAATTTAAAGAACAAAAATACCAATTAGAAAAAACTATTTGTAAATGTAATTATAGAAACAATACATTTTTGTTATTAATTCACAATGAAAAATACTAAAAAATAACATTTAAAGCTTCCATCCAATTGTAGTATGCTATAACAAATCTATATTACCATGTCTTTCTCCTCGCTAATTCCCGGAGTACCTCACAATTTTTTGGTTATAGTTTTTAAATTATAGTTTAAAATAACATAAAAACAAAAGGGGGAAAATAATTATTTACCATATGTTTGTTGTTGTTTATTAAGAATCTAGAGTTATCTCAACTTATTTCGAAAAATATTTATAGCTTTTTAGGGAAAATTGAAACTATAATGTATTAATGAGAATATTAAGTTTCTTTGGTCTTACCTTGAATTCTTATACGGATATATATTTCAATGTAATGTGCAATACCGAGAACTGGAATTGTAATAGGAGTGTAGGAATTGTTATAATAAAAAGTGATACGAACAAATAATATACGTTAGTGTACATTACAAATCTCGTATGTTCTTGAGTTTGAATTTAAATACATGTTAATTTGGACCATAAAATATTTTTCATTTCATGCCAACACCGTTTTGCTATCTATGTTCTGTTTAAAATTTGTACATTACTATATTATGTGTATATTAAGGTTTGTGTTTATATTAAGTAAGTTCTCTGCATACTATATATTCGATAAATTGTTGCATAAACGTATTCATTCATATTTATAATTTTATTTCAAAACATTTTTCAAACATTCTTCTTCTTTCAGTGCCTATTCGTTCCGAATATTGGCAATCATTCTGGCTATAATTATTTTATTGACTGATGCTTTAAATAGATTCGTTGTTGTTGTGGAGAACCATTTCCTCAGGTTCTTCAACCATGATATTCTCCTTCTCCCAATTCCTCGCTTTCCGAATACTTTACCCTGTAGGATTACCTTCAGTAATCTGTATTTAGTGCTGTTTCTCATTATATGTCCGAGATATTCCTTTCTACTTTCTCCTTTTAATGGTATACATCACCTCTCTTTCTTTGCCCACTCTTCGTAATACGGTCTCGTTGGTTATCTTGTCTGTCCATGATATCCTTAGAATTCGCCTGTACAGCCACATCTCGAAGGCTTCAAGTTTTTTCTCCATTGCTTCAGTTAGTGTCCAGGATTCAACTCCGTAATACAATATTGAGAAGACATAACATCGTAGGAGCCTTACTTTTATCTCCAGATTAAGATTGTGGCTTTTAAAGAGTTTGGCCATGTTATTGAATGCACTCCTAGCCTTCTCTATTCTACATTTTATTTCCTGTGAGTGATCCCATTGTTCATTTACTGTTGTTCCAAGATAGTTATACTGTTTTACTCGGTCCACTGGTGTATTATTGATAAGTAGTTGAGCGTCTCTAACTTTATTTTTGCTGATGATCATAAATTTAGTTTTTGTTATATTTACTTGAAGTCCAAATCTTTCACTTACTTCATTTACTTTGTTTATTAGTTGCTGTAAACTGTTCAAACTGTCTGCAAAAATAACGGTGTCGTCTGCATAACGGATGTTGTTTAGGCGTTCTCCATTTAGAAGTATTCCATGTTCGCATTTTTCCAAGGCTTCACTAAATATTTCCTCTGAATATAGATTAAATAATATAGGTGAAAGTATACAACCTTGTCTAACGCCTCGTAGAATCTGGATCATTTCCGTTGGTTCACCTCCAAAATTCGTTCTTATTGTGGCTGATTGGTTCCAGTATAAATTTTGTATTATACGCCGATCTTTATCATCCATTTGGGCTTTTGTTAGAATATCCATCATTTTTTGGTGTTGAACTGTATCAAATGCTTTTTGGTAGTCCACAAAGCAGGTGTAAATATCGCAAGTCATATATCTGCATCTTTGAAATAATACTTGTAGAGTAAACAGTGCATCTCTTGTACCTACGCCTTTCATGAATCCAAACTGTGTGTCTTGTATTCTCTCTTCGCATAGCTTGTATATTCTACGATGTATAATTTTAAGAAAAAGTTTTAATGTATGGCTCATTAGACTTATTAGCCTATATTCTCCGCACTTTTTTGCTCCCTGTTTCTTTGGTAAGGTAATAAATTCTGAAAGTAGCCAATCTTTTGGGATATTGCCTGTGTCATAGATATTATTGAAGATTTTACATCTCTTAAAGATTCATCATCAGGAAGTTTAAGAAATTCAGATTGTACTCCGTCTGGTCCTGGAGCTCTACCTTCTTTTAGTGATATTATGGCTGCTCTTATTTCTGCCACTAGTATAGGCGGTCCTGTTTCCGTAGGTATTGGGGGCTGGTTCTCTCTCTCATCAAAAAATAAATTTCTTCTGTAATTTTTCCAGGTATCATTGATACTCTCTTTGTCCACGATTATCTCTCCATTGTCATTAACAAGTTTACTTATTCTTCTGTTTTTACATTTACCTGTAATTTCTCTTACCTTCTTATGCACGTTGAAGTCGTCGTATTTACTTTGGAGAATTTCGATTTCTTGGCATTTTTTCTCCAGTTCTTTCTGTTTGGCTTCTCTGATCTTTCTCTGTATCTCTCGCTGTAATGTTTTATACATGGAGTTATCGTTCTTGTTTTTCCTTCTTTCTTCCATTAGTTGCAGAATCTCTGTCGTCATCCATGTCTTACTCTTACCTTCCTCGTTCTTCATAAAATTGTCTTTAATGTCGTCTATTGTTTTCTTAAGGGATTCTATCTTATCTTCTGTGCTTTCCGTTGTATTATCGATTTCTTTAAATTCTCTATTTAATGTTTTGCTGACTATTTCTTTTACTTCGCTACATTTCAGTTTTCTCATGTCATGTTTTTTTACAGTTTTTCCGCGTATTTTCTTTAACTTAGTTCTATACACGCCCACTAAAGGATTGTGGTCAGATTGAATATCAGCGCCTGGGTAGGTTTTAATACTGTTGAAACTATTTCGATATCTTTTGTTAACAAGCATATAGTCTATTTGATTTCTAATAATAACGTCTTCTCCGTTGTCTCTAGGTGATTTCCATGTATACAGGCGTCTAGGCGGTAGTTTGTAAAATGTGTTTAGCACGATTAAGTCATGCTCAGCTGCAAAGATACTCATTGTTTCTCCTCAAACATTAGTTAATTTAAAAAGTAGGGAATGTCATATAGTAAATGTGAATGTGAATTTAAAGGTTGGAAAATATTAGTTTTTATTATTAGCTTAAAAAAATATTTTTCTCAAGATATATCAAGGTAAAGTAGATAGTTGTAACAACTCTTTTCGATACCATTTATAAATTCAAGGAAATTCAAGGGGGTTTAAAAAGATACTGCAAATGCACTGGCGCTTGTCGAAATTCCCAGTGGCATTCAATCACCGTCCAACAGTCGCATTGATCTCTTTGTTTAATGTAGTCTGTTATATACGAGTTCTGGCATATAAGTTTCGAGGCTGTTAATAATAATATAAAATCTTTATATAGGTAACAATTTTAAAAAAATTTCATTTTCACCTTTCAATACATCTTCCGCGTCCCTACACACCACTTCTACTGTGCGAAGCAGTGCTGCAGGTCATCTTCCCATAGGTTCCTATGCCGATTTTTATTTATATTCTCTAAGGACTCGCGGAGGGTCCTTTAAAGCAGAATTTGATTTTTTTTGTTTTGAAAACAAGTAAACGGAGAATAGGAAAGAACATATCAAGAATTAAGACCGATGTACAATGTAAAGAACATATCAAGAATTAAGACCGATGTACAATGACCCGAGTATAACGGCTGCAAGAGTGAACAGAATTAGGTGGATGGGACGTATGTATTTAAATAATGGCACAAGAAAGAATACTGAAAGTGATAAAAGCAAGAAGTATTGGAGGAAAAAAGGAGAGGAAGCTCGAAACATAGATGGAGGATATAGTACACGAAATGATTTGGATACGTTGTGAATAAGAAATTGGAAGAGCTAGGACAAAAAGAAATGGTTAAAAATAACACATAAATGTTAGGTCAACTATAGAATTTTTCATATAAAAATGATTGCCCGTCATTCAAGATCTACGACGTCAGAACCCCACAGCGTTGCCAAAACATCAGAATAGTTATAGTTTATTTTTATGAACGAGAGAGTAATTAGCATAATTTTAACTGGTACCCTCCGACCACTCCATGGGCGTGCTCAAGATTAATTGAAAAATTACTTTGAATAATTGTAAAAAATAAATGAATTATTTCAGTGTTATAAAGTGTTATGTGTATGTAAACAAAAGTGACCTCTTTTATCACACACTATATTAGAACTGACTGGCCTACATTAAAAAGGGTTTTAAAAAATTCACATTTTTTTTAATTTTTAAAAATTACAAAAGAGAAAAAGAGTTTTTAAAACCGTCTAAGGTATGTTAAATAGATGAATAAAAATATTAATATAAAACTTACAGCTACTTGTTACAAATCCAAATCAGATTCAGAAGATGAACTTTCAGAACCAAGATTTATAATAACTGGCTCGATCATTTTATCAGTAATATTGTCCAGCTTCCACATTTTTTCCTCTTCTTTAATAGTGTGATTTACTGCCTTTTCCCAGTTTTCAGGTTTTACATTATTTACGGCCTCCAAAAACAACTGTTTAACATCATGAATTTTAAAAGTGGTATTTTTTCTTGAAACTTCACTCTTTATCTGTGCCCATACCAGTTCAATCGGGTTTAATTCACAATGATATGGTGGGGATCTAAGTACTGTCATTCCACGATTTTTGGCAATTTCATCAATTTCGTATTTTTTAAATTTTTCTTTATGAAGGGCACACAACGAATAAAGTTCCTTTCTTATAGATCCGGGATGGTACGTAATATTTTTTGAACTCAGCCAATTCTGCAAGTCTTTTTTTAACCACTTGGTTGTGGGCAGTCCTTTTATAAGTCTGGAGTGATAACTTGCATTATCCATTACTATTACACAGTTCTTAGGAAGAAGATCTATCATTTGTTCGAACCATTCTTGAAAGACATCAGCGTTCATGTCTTCATGGTAGTCACCGGTACGAGTTGATTCAAAAGTTAATAAACCACCTTCAACAAAACCGTCTGAACTGCCAATGTGTACTATTATCAGCCTGCGTCCCTTTCCTGATGGTGGGTTTAAACCAGTAGATAAGTTATTTACAAAAGCGTGCCTTTGACTTGTAACAGTTTCATCCTGCCAAAATTTATTTGGTGTATGACCCTCGTTGATCCATGTTTCATCAAGATAAAATATTTTTCTTTTTTGGTTTCTCATTTCCTTTATGGTTCTTAGAAAATGTCTTCTCCATATGACAATATCGCTTCTTTCTAATAAAATAGACTTTCTGGGATTCTTTTTTCCAGCGGAAGCCTATTTCTTTTAAAAGTTTCCATAACGTACTTCGACTCATTTCTGGGTAATCCTTATCATCTCGAACTGAGACAAGAACTTTATCCAATGTTGGAAATTCTTGTCTAAAGAAGAATTCATGCACTTTCCGTCGAAGTCCTTCTTTAAAATGATATTCTATTTGAAATTTTGGTTTCCCTGGAGCATTACGTGGCATTTGAAAACTACCACATTTCTCTTCATTAATAACTCTGTAAAACTCTGAGATAGCGCGTCAAGTGTACTGCTAACTAACTCAACGGTCTCATCAACACTTTCACATAAACGTTTGTCTGTAAATGATTTAAAACAATTAAATATTAATGTTTTTTCATTAACTGTTATGAGGACCAATTTCGGCGTTTACACGGCACTTCCAAATTTTCCATAACACTAGTATACACAATAAACTGCACCTTGCAACTGAAGTACCTACTTTTAGTGACTGTTAAGAATTTTGAATACGCCACTTGGACCTTCCTATATACAAAATGGAAAAACCCACTATCACATTTTCTGTGGAATAAGTTTAGAAGGTAATTATCTAGTCAATTACTGTCGTAGATTCCTGGAATTAAAGAATTAAATGTTTGATTGTTGAAACCCTTACTTCGTGGAATGCACTCATTTCAGATAAAATAAAACGTTTTATTTTATCTAAAGAATTAAACTTTATTTTGCAAATAGGCAAAGAATTAAACTTTATTTTGCAAATAGATAAAATAAAACGTTTTATTTTATCTAAAGAATTAAACTTTATTTTGCAAATAGGTAGGTACTTATTAAACTTTTATTGGTTATATATAACCAATAAAATAAACATCTTACATTTCTTGCAAATTCATTAGTACCTGTTAACCTCCATCACTCCGACACTGGCAACCTTATTTAGGCATTAGTAATCCTCACAACTATTGTATTCTATTCTGCTCCAACCTTTATACCTGGTGGTCATACTCAATTTAAAATTGTTTTCCTATATACTTCTGTAAACTTGTTGACAAATATCTGTTTTTCATTGAGTCACCCGTATCAACAGTTTAGGGATTTGCATACATAATTTATTGTTTTATTACTCTCTCATACATAAAAATACACTATAACAAATACCAAGAATCAGTTCCCAAAATTGATTGTAACTTCAAAAACTAACGTAAACCGCAGAAAAAAATAGTAAATCAAATTATAGTAACACAAAATATTTCATAAATATTGTAATAACTAAAAATAATATTTCATTTCGCACATCTTGCTTAGAGCAATACAGTGTTAACTCAAAATTTTTAAATAACTTCACTGTCAGTATTTTTATTTAACTAAGAGTACAAAGAAACTTTCTTTAATATTAATTAGAAACATATTATGCATTGATTTTTTTTTACCTGCAATAGGAAATGATTAATGAGTTTTTCGTTGATTCTGAAAAATCATCTTTTTTGAGTTACGACACTATTGTATTATTAGTGCGGTATATATCAAGAAAATGTAAATTTTCCAAATGCGCAAATTGTCTTCAATAATTCAAAATTTATCAATTTATTGAGTAAAGGGTTGTTAACATATCCTTCAACATCTCTCTGTTCTTTTATATCAACAATAGAGTGTGTGATACGCTGTGAGAAACCTAGACTTATTAAAGGAATAGGTTCGATATGGAAATCAATAACGGAAACTAAGACTCGTCAGATGGCGAGTATTTCAATGAATGTATAAATAAGATAATAAGATATCAAATAGCAGTTACCACTTATGTCATTAAGAACTTCAACGCCAAAATTATTGATATGCTAAACTTGTGTAAATTAATATTGTTCTGAAGCTATTTTCTTGTGGCATTTTAAATTAATTAATATTTAAATGGGAATAAGCCACAATTAAAGGTTAAAATACATTTATTGACGTTTCAATTTCCACTTCGGAAATCGTTCTCAAAATACAAACATTAGTAAATTAAACAAATTTTTTTTTTTTTTTTTTTTTTTTTTTTTTTTTTTTTTTTTTTTTTTTTTAAAACAAAATTTGTTTAATTTACTAATGTTTGTATTTTGAGAACGATTTCCGAAGTGGAAATTGAAACGTCAATAAATGTATTTTAACCTTTAATTGTGGCTTATTCCCATTTAAATATTAATTAATTGTGTAAATTACTAATGGAAAACTATTCATTTATCGAATACTCGTTAAATGATATAGTAAATATCATAACTTTTGCTTGATTAAAAATATTAAATAGCTCGATCATCACTCCGTTTGATTCAATTAAATCACTTAGGCATATATCACAATCATTACAAAAAAATAATCTTCCATTATCAATCTATACTTCGAATCTAGCTCAATATCTCGATATTATCGAATTACAGGTCTATCAACTAGACACAAGAATTGTGTTTGTCTTAAATATTCCTTTAACTGTTGCAGAACAATATACTTTATATCATATCTTCTCTATCCAATACCAATACTGGATAATCAATCAGGTTTCGATTCAATATTAAAAAAAAAACACATAAATACATTGCGCGAAACGATGATTCATTGTTATACCTTACAATAAATAGTCTTGAGTCACGCAAAGCCTTGCGAGCTCGAACCAAGGTCTGTTAGTAGTATTCGCCAAAGATTACAACGTCCAGAAGATTAACATATTCGGATCTACTCTGTATGAGTACAAGAAACAAATTCGTTAAGGATTTCTGCTTAGTTGATAGACATGTCGTGGAATGCAAATTTTAGATTCCCCATGTCTCTATTAACATCTTTATCAACGTCTGTTATACCTTGCAATTTTTAGAAGGTTCAGATTAAAGCAGAAATCTGAATTTGTTTCGAAACTATTTTACGGATTTTTCTATCAGATGTCGCTATTGCGACCATAACGAAGCCATTTTATTGTTGCTTCTTAAAGACAGAAAAGATTTATTTTTCACGTTGAGAACGCCTATGAATAACTGTTCTGATGAGACTCATTAAGTCGAAATACGTATCAACAGATACATAGACGCTTTGTGCTTGAAATCAAATCTTTGCTGTCTTTTTTATTAACATAAACCTTTGACTCATAGCAGTTTCTGACCCACTGCCTATTACCATCAAATGCGAGTCCAAGAGACGTCAAATCGGAGATCATACACACCAACCACTTGCTTAAACTACAACCCACGTGCAATGCCTTTATTGGTAGTACAAGAGTACAATCCCATAAATTGATCGACGTCCATGATAATGTTACAGAAGTCATTCAGTCCAAATACCATTTAATGGCTGCAATCACTTTCCAGATAAGATCAATCTTCCCCACTTAAAATCATAGATAGCCCATCATAACATTGT
>NW_027312570.1:0-5000 GCF_040954645.1 Diabrotica undecimpunctata | reverse complement strand
ATAATTAAATAGCATTGTATAAAACTAGTATAAAAACTTACAACATGAGGTTAATCCATTAAATTTTCAATTTACAAAACATTAAAACTTAACTTAATAAAATTATACAGTTATGAAGTACAATATTTTAATTTTTATTTAATTTTGTAGAAATTCATTATGACATTGATTATGTTGATGTTTGATTTATGTCAGAAAGACACTTGTTTCTGTTTTTATTATATTTTTTGTTATTGATAACTAGCTTTTGATTGTTATTATGGTTACGTACAAAGTGGCGCCAAATATGAATATTTAAATTTTTTGAAATTATAGTATTTATAGTCAGAAAATCTAATATTAGAAAATTATAGTATTAATTTTCGTAAGATAGATGTAATTATAGATATTGCTTAGTTTATCAATATCAGTTTTTTTATTAACGCATTGATATTTATTTATGCATACCATTTCTAAGAATCTCTTTTATTTAATTGGTTTTCACGTCTTAATATATTAGTTTCATTGAAATTAAATGAATGATTTTTATTAATTGCATGATCTATTATGCACACGTATTTTTATATTTCTAAGGTCACTTTTATGTGATGTTAGTCTGCCTATTAGATTTCTAGATGTGTGTCCGATGTATGACATATCACAATTTTCGCATGGTATTATATAAACTACATTTGAACTTTCCATAATACTAATAGGTGATTTAGTTTTTTTGTATACAATGATGCTAATGTTTTAACATTTTTAGTTGCAATTTTAATATCAGAAGAGTTAGCAAAGACTTTAGTTAGTTTAGGTGTTAATGTTGGTATGTAAGGTAGTGATGTGAAAGTAAATTGAGATTGCACGATTTGTTGATTTGCTTCTCTTGTTTGATTCATGTCAATCATTCTATTATAGGATTGTTAAATAAAAATTTGTTAATTATTTTTAATTGGGTATGAATTCTCTAATAAAATGTCTTTAAGTTCTAATAACCCTTTGTTGATGTTATTGATGTTGTGATAATTTGACTATTCTGTTTTTTAAAGCCAATATCAAATTTATTTTCATATGAGGTGGATGTTGTGAATGATAATTAATAAATCTGTTACTAAATATAGGTTTTCTGTACCATTCAGTGCTTAATACATTTTGTGCATTACGTTTGATTTTTATGTCAAGATATGGGATGCTATTTTCTATCTCTGTTTCACATGTAAATTGTAAATGTTCACTATAATTATTAAAAGTTTGTAAAGTTTCATTTATTTTGTCTGCAGGTAAAGTAAGTATTAAGTCATCCACAAATCGTTTGATAAATGGGATATGAAAAGGCAACTTATTTAAAGAATCTCTTATTAAATCGTCTAGTACATAATTACAAATATACACGATATACTTGAGCCATAGGTGTGCCAAAAATTTGTTTATAGGATGCATTATCAAAAATCAATACATTAGAATCAAAAATGAATTCTAAAGTGCTTAAGAACGTTTTTTTGTTAATTTGCAATTTATTTTGATTTCATCCCAATGTCTGTTTATACTATCATTAATAATATGTAGTGGTAAATTAGTAAATAAAGATATAACGTCAAAGGCTTACTATTTATATAATTATTTGGTAGTTGATAGTTATTGATAAAATTACTTAGTTCAAAGGAATCTTGTATAGAGAAACTATTATCTAAGTTATATGACCTTGTAAGAATATCATTCAAAAATTTTGCTAATTTACTGTTTGGTGAATTAATTGAAGGATACAATTGGTCTCATTGTTAAGTTAGGTTTATGTACTTTTGGTTGTGCATAAAAGCGTGGTGTGACAGAGTTATATATAGTGAGAGTTGAGGCTTCTTCTTTAGTGATCATTTTTTTATTTTTCAATTCGGTAACTATTTTGTTAGCTTTCTGTTGTAAGGTCTTGTGGGATTGTTTTGTAATTTTTTATAATATTTAGGGTTAATGACTGCAACCTCATAATAAAACTTTATTTTACATAACGTTGTATTTATATTTGTATTATTTTTTAGATATTGTTTGTTTTTATTTAATTTGAAATAATACAAAACTCTTCTTACCTTGCCAGCTTTTTTGTTTTTAAATCTCGAACCAGACTTCCTTGTTCAGTAATCTTAGCGGTTAATACTTTCTTGGCGTTATCACTTTCACCGTAACGTTTGGATGTTGTGCACTGGTTCAGGTTTCATATTGGGTTTCCAGTCTTTGCCAGTTAAATTCTTAAAGTTTTCTTTTAAAATACAGCAGTTTTTTTAATTCAATGTCAACTTGGCATTTATCGGCTTTTTCTGAAATAAACCGAAAGTTGTATCTTATGTTTGGGAATAAACGACAATGAATTGTATTTTTTTTTTGTTTTTGTTGTTATTAATTCTAATAAGAAAATAGTTAAAAAAATATATAAAATAAAAATTATAAAAAAAAACAGGTTATATGTTTTTATAATTTTTATTTCATGATTTTTTTTAATCAGATTTGATAACTAATTCGTATGTAAAGAAAATAAGAGTCTAAAGAACTGATATTTACAAAGGATCTTTTGGATAGATGCCCTTGTAGAGAATTCTTGAAACAAGTAGAATGGAACAACCCTATAGCGTATTTCAGACGGTCATGCAACTAAATGAGAATTTTCTTTACAACGTTGCTGCTCTTCACGGCAGCAACCGTAGGAACAACATACAATCAGAGAATCTCAAAAATTCCTTCACAAAATTAGATTTTTAGTTTATATTAGAATTAGAAGAAATGTAATTTTAGTAATTACATGGATTGTAAACAAATTCTTTTTAATGACTGTCATAATTACTTATTAGGAATAGAAAACATATTTAATAACGTTTCCCATAATGATCTGATTTAGTGTTAAAATCTATAGAGTTGCATTAACTTTGAAAATTGCGATATTTCTATAGTGTCGGTTGTGATATTTTTTATGAGTTTGGATAAATTTAGTAATGCGCACGTAATTGTTCCATGGAAACGCGGGCTACATTTCAGTGTTTCAGAAAAAGCGGTTAATCATTAATCTTACGAACTATCATTTGGATCGCAGTAGTAATGATTCATTATCAAATATAATAACGCTTGTGTCCGAAATGAGTGGTGTTTCTGAAAGGAGTATTCACAAAGTGCAGTAACAGTAACAGTGCAGTGTACACAGAGTGTACAAAGTATGCATCACCTGCTGGTCTCCAACAACCGAAATCATCTCGTGAAAATAAATACGATGAGACAAAAAAGAGCGGTATCCGTAGAATAGTGCACCAATTCTTTCTGGAAAATAGACGACCGACAATAAACACTGAATTTTTCAAGAAGCACGATATTAATTGAGAACAGGAAATAATTTCATGGGGTCTTCCCTAACACCTATTCCCCAATTCCTAACACTACTTTCAATAAAGAAAAAGTAAAAACCTGGCCTTCTACCGAAAGATATAAAAATTATTTAAAAACAGAACTGTTGGAAGTCATCAATAATTATAGAGCAAATTACGATCGATATATAATTGTAGATATTGCACAATTACAATTACAAATACAATTTGAAAATTCTTAGCCTTCCGCCCTATCACTATGAGCTCAACCCCATAGAGTTGGTATGGAGCGAAGTGAAGAGATATATTGCCGCACACAAACAAAACTTTTAAAAAGAAGTTAATTACGGAAGCGTACTCACAAATTACAAAAAAAAATTATATAAAACACGTAATAGAGAAGAAACGGACATGTGAAGGACACGACAACATGATGGATGATGAATTCAACCCAATTATTATAAAAATTGTTAAGACGGACAGTGACATGGACGAAGCTGATTAACAGCAACGTAAGTTATTATGTTTAATTTATAATTAAAAAATATCTTATTTACTCTTTACTTTAATTTAAATGGTTCCTATTTCCCTATTTAAACAACAAACAACTTCTGTACAAATTTTAAATTAGCTACGTATAAACAAAAACCATTTATAGTGTTGACGTTTTTGGCTATTTTATTATTATTCAATTTTCAAAACAATAATTCAACCTCAAAAGAGGTTTAATAAAAATATTTTTGTATAATTAAGATTTTCACATCTTGAATTATTGTTTTCAAAAAGGCCTAACATAAAATCGTCTGAAACTTAAACACTAATTGTTTTTTATTAACATATTTTTTTGTTGACTGTTTACGAGTTTATTGAAAGAAAAAATAATTATTCAGTACCAACAGAAAATTATTATTTGTTCGATGACCGCTGAGAAAAAGAAGCACATGCAATTATTAGGCAGCTACTTGTAGAGGATTATCGCTGTTAACTAGGAGGACTTATTTACTAAAGGAGGATTTATTTATGATAATTCAAAATACAAAAGGAGGATTTATTTATGATAATTCACAGAATGGGCGAAATATGTTAAACCCACTTATAGTACTACCATATTTCTAGAAACTTATTAATATTCAGCTCAGCGGGGTGCTATTGTTCGAGGTGTGCAATTATATAAACAACGGATCATTTCATAAACAGGTTTATGGTATAATTTCACACCACGAGCAAAAGCACCCCTCTGAGCTGAATATTAATGAGTCTCTTAGAAATATGGTAGTCCTATACAATTTAAAACCACACTGAATTTAACGTTTGAAATGCAGTATAGAAAATTCGCAGTAATTCAGAAAACATACCTGATTTAAGTTTTCTTACAACGTCTCCCTGTGAAGAAAATGTCTAAAAGTAGACTCTTTTCATCTACCCCTATTGAAGCTGAAGATGTTGGGGTACTTGGGGATTGTGGTGCGGGAAGTGTTCCAGGCTTCCAATCGTTACCAGTTAATGCCTTATAATCAGCTTTTAGAGATAACAGCGTCTTGACTTCGTCATCAATAGTTAATTTGTCAGCTTTTTTAGATTTCAGGCATTTAACTTTATCACCTTGTACGACTATTTGCTGGAGAATTGAATAATCTTCTAAGGATATGCTCTCTTGTTTAATTACTCTGAGATAGCGCG
>NW_027312569.1:0-28159 GCF_040954645.1 Diabrotica undecimpunctata | reverse complement strand
CGCGCTATCTCAGAGTTAAAGATAGTTTGTTTTAAATTTACATTGTCTATAAAATTTAATTAGTGTCATAAGAATTTCAATTTAAAGATAGTTTGTTTTAATTTACATGGTCTATTTTAGATATATATGTGTGTTTCATAATAATTATAATAAAGATAATTTCAAAAAGTGCTTACAAACTAATTCTTTGAGAACCGCGATGTATATATATATATATATATATATATATATATATATATATATATATATATATATATATATATATATATATATATATATATTGTTATGAAATTAAAGCTCCTAAACAGTTTTTTTTTATGAATAGTATGAACATAAAACAAAATGACAATATTGAATATACCACATATATATTTAACTCAAACAATTGTATTATTGTTGTTAATTTAATAGTTGAAACTAGATTCAACAATAAGAAAGAAACTAAAAGCAAAAATAAGCAGAATTCACAGACATGTAACAAACCAATAAGGACTATATTGTATCACCAGATTTAATTAATGTTTTCAAAATAATTTTATTATTATTATAATTAAAACCAGTTGGTTTATTATAAACAAATTTAGCATAATAGAAATAAGATTCTTTTAATACGTGAGTTATTATAGCCACTGAGTTATAGTTGGTTGATAAACACTTTTCAATTAAAAAAAAATATATAAAAAAAAAATTAAACCAAAAACAATTGTTGATCATGAAATTGATTATGATTTAAACTTAAGTTATTGTTCGTTATATATATATTATATTATTTATGTAAGAGATACTTACAGAATAAGCCAATATAGCCACAACATAAAGATATAAAAAGCAAATATCAAACCACTTCGGATCGAGTGGAAATAAAAACCATAAATTTGTATTTATTAATTAATTACAATTTTTATTATAATCCAAATTCTAATATATACAAGTCAATAGAATCTTCAACAGTCCTAAAACAGATAAAATATTTAAGTCATTTATTCACAAAGTAAGAAGTTTCAATTTGTTAGTAAACATACAGTTAACATGGATAGAGCTCGGAAATAAAACGTGTTAGGAGGTGAAATAGGATATATCTCATAAATAAGAGTTCAGAATGATATAATCTTTAATGGACAGGTAATCTGAAAACAATTCTCAGTGATTCAATATCAAAAATGCTTTCAGATAGCTTTAAAATTAAATAAAAGCAAAATAAAAGCAACTAATTCATGTTAAAATTGGTGTATGTCAAATTTGTTAGTAAAAATTTTAATATTTAAATTATCATTTGTTGTAGAAATTATATGTCAAAAGAATGCTTAAATTCTCTAGTATTTGTTTCAATTCATTTCAAAAGTCAATATAATTCTCAAGATTTAACAATTTATGAAAATTTAAAATATTTTTATTTTAATCATAAATGTCAAAAATATACAAAAATCCTGTCAGATCTTAAAAAACATTGTCAAAATGCTTGGAGATCTGGTAAGCAATGAAAAATAAAAGATAGAAAATCAATAGTTACGAAGAGGAAGAAAATTTTTGATTTTTTTCAGCAGTCACAATTTTTCAAAAGTATTTTAAAAAACCTTAAAAAAGGTCCTGAATTATAACAAAGTATATTCAAATTACCTTGCCGATAAGAAACCATCGTTTCTGATTATATTTTAGCAAAGCCTGCAGATTAACAGTATATTTTCCGATAAGGGAATTGTTAGCAGTCATCATAAAGAGGTCCACAGCTACCAGAAAGGTGAGTTTTTTCCACTCATTTGAATTCTCGCTGAATAAAGAGACCGTCTGGTGTTTATTTTTGACTGAAGATCATTTAAAATTCATTTTGGGTACTTATAAATATTTTCTCAACCATTGGAGAGATAAGTCTGATAGTTTTGCGGCCCTAATCCATTAGAAGAACGTCACTGAAGATGCAATCTTTGTTATTGAAGATTTCCATAAAATTTTTAGAGAAGGGATTATCTGAAAGACGAAAGTGAACTTTAATAAAGTTAAACGCAAGTTTTGAAATTTCTTTAGAAATAATCTTACCTTTTTTTTTTAACAGCCTATATCATTCTAAATCATCTTTGTGTTAAAAAACAAAATAATTTGAAGTCAAGTTCACAAAATTTTATTATCGCTTTTGTAATATTAACCAAATATAATTCACCGTTTCTTTTGCTTACTAAAATCATTAAACAAAACAGTTAAACTAAAAAATTGAAGGATTATAAACCTTTGTTTTCGCTCTAAAAAGATAGTAAGTGAGGTTATAAATACTTTGACAAACAAACACGTATTAGATCTTAGATCAAGTATTTCTTGTTGCAACTTCACAAAACACTAATTTCATATACTTACTTCAATATTGTATTACGTCATAAATCTAAATCCATTCATATTATTATTAAACGGTTAAGTATTGGCTTATTTATTGGAAGAATCTTAAATAATTTTTTTTATATATTATACAAGATATCGTTGTGTAATATTTAATTGATCACTTGTGAATAATTGCACAGTACATTAAAAATAAAACTTCTTGTGTGGTGATTTTTGCTTTATATAATTTTATATAGCTTTATCAAGCAGTACAGGTCACAGAACTCGCTTGAGTTAAGAGTCTGCATGTTCTAAGACAAATAAGTAAAAAAAATTTAAATTCAAAATACAGATTTAGAGAATACAAGGTGAGTAGAATAAATGTTTGTCAAATTTTTTTTATTTTCAGGCGTTCAATAATTTTTATTAAAAGCATTTCTAAATTTAACAATATTACAAATTAATCAACTTAAAAAAATTATTTTTGTCTTCATAAAGCTAGCCGTAAATAAGAGCAACTTGTAGTTTTCTTGCATCGAATTCACATATCATAACAATTTGGCGAGCCCAACGTGTGGCTGTGTATTTGGACGGTGACAGGTAGTGCATTATAACAAAGTATTAACCAGTGGTGTACCTTAAACATTTAATAACATAATATACAGGGTGTTAAGAGTATAATTTGTGTAGATAATAAGTTTATTGAGTGAATTGAAATTAAATAAAAATAAACATGGACAAAAGAAAGACTAGATCACATAAGAACGTAGAAGAAGAACAGGAAGTGACAGACAGAACCGAAGAACAAATTAAAGAGACTGAAGAAGTACAGGAGACAATGGAGGAGAAAAGACAGCCAGAAGAAGCACAAATGGAAAGGCAAATGGCAAGTGGAGACCAAGCTCAGCCCGTAAAGAAGGATGAATTGGACTTTCACAAGATGATGGCAATTTTGTTACAGGAAATAAAAAAAACTGAGCAAAATATAAACCAGAAAGCAGAAGAAAATAAACAACATATGACAAAAGAACTTGAAGATACAAAAAAAGAAATAAAACGGGAAATAACACAAAAATTTTGATGACAAAATACAACAGATGGCACAACAGGTTGAGGATAAGTTGGGAAAGAAGATAGAAGAAGTAAAAGAAGAGTTAACCCTAGAAATGGCCAAGATGGAAGAGCAGTGCAAAGAACAAATGGAAGTGTTATCGGCACAGCTGGAAAAGAATAATGAAACTCAAAATAAAAAGATTGAATTAATGGAACAAAATTTGAAGCTAGAACAACAAAATAACCAAAAAAAGTTCGAAGATATTGACGAACAAATGGGAGTGTTGGGCAGTACAGCTGGAGCATCATATTGAGCAGAAGGAAGAGATATTTCGACGAGACATTAATGAACAGTGGAAGAAAAAAGAAGATGAAATAGATGAAAATATGAATAAGACCAAAGAGATAATGGAGAAAAAAATTGGGAGAGTACAAGAGTCTCTTAAAGAAGTGACACAGAAGGAATTGGATGCAAGGCCGGTTGTACAAACGGTCGAAAGAGATTGTAAAATCTATTTTAGTGGAAGAATAAAACAGCAGCATCCAGTACCTTTCATGAAATTCCTTAGGCACAGATATGCATCTTACAGAAATTTCGAAGACTTTAAAGAATTCATCAGAAACCAGATGACGGATGAGGCGTTACTATGGTTTTCGAACAAAGAAAATGAGTTGGTGGATCTGGAAGACTTTGCGACCAAATTCAGTGAATTTTTCTGGGGTCAAGCACAACAGCGTTCAATCAAAAACGAGCTGTTAAGTGGCAAATACAACCCAAATCGTAGCATGTCATACCACGGTACGCCATGCAAATTTACAGCACAGCTCAATACTTAGACTGTGGTTTTAACGAAGAATACATTGTGGGTTGTATCGTGCAACACTTTGATCGGACATTGGAAGATATCATGATGTTATACAACTTTAAAGAAATAGACAAACTGTGCCAATTTTTGATGATGCATGAGCAACGAAACCCCATGTATCAAAACAATGACCAAGCAAATAATAATAATAATAACAACTTCAATGGGAGCAATAACTACAGCAGAAACAATAATCAGAACGGCAATAATTTCAATAATCATCGTAATTTTAACAATAACTATAGACAAAATAATGGTAACAACAACTATAATAACTCGAACTTTAGGAATAAATAATAATAACTACCGCAACCAAAATAATCAGAACTTTAATCGCCAAAACTATAATCGTAACAATCAAACTAACAACAATAATTATGGAAATAATGGACGGTATCAAAACGGTAATTACAATAATCAAAACAACGGAAATTTTAACAGAAATAATTACAATAATAACAACAGAAACTTTAACTCCAATGGCAATATGAATCATGCATTTTCAAACAGTGCCATTCAACAGAATCAGACAAACAATTCACAACAACAGTCAATCAAAACTACACAAACAATCGAAACCATAACACTAGAAGTCTAGAAGATATAAATAGAAATAACCAAAAAAGACAAGTGAATTTTCTAAGTCACCATCAATCATACACCGACGTCAGTCAACAAGAGTCACCAATTGAAACACTCAACACATCATCACCATCACAACCCTTTGACACACAATACACAACAGATTCACAATCACCAAATTTTCAATAAAGCACCTGCTAAATGCGGCCGTATGTCACTATGAGCATCCAAGGAGTTCATAACATTTGGGGAAGAAAAGAAAAATCAAAATTTGCAAGGGTTAATTTTAATTCAGGGTAAATTCTTTCAAAAACAAGTTAAAATTTTAATAGACACGGGTTCTGAAGTTTCACTAATTGACAATAAAGTTATTAATGAATTAAATTTTCAAAAATATTGTTATTCAATTCCAAAGGTTAATCTAGTGGGTGCAAACAACAAAAAACTATATGAAGCAAAGAAGGGAATAGTGGGAAAAGTATTATTTGATACAACCGAATATAGTATGCAATTCATAATAGTAGAAAACATGAGACATGATATTTGATTGGGACAGACGAAATGGACAGAAATGGAATGGTCATCGATTATGTAAACAAAACTTTACAAATTCAAGAAGAAGTACTGAAATTTGGAAATACAGAAGACGAGGAATCAAAACAAGAGGAATTAAAGATAAAGGAAATTAACAATATTCAAAATCATACAAACTACAATTTTATAAATAATGAACCAGAAGAAAGTAAAATGGAATTGGAAGAAAATTTAGTATGTGCAGAAGAATGGAAAGAAGATGTAGGAAGATTGTTGCAAAAATATGATGGTTTGATAAAATCCGAAAACCGAGTGGCTGAAAAGTACATGCATAAAATTGAGGTAAAAGGAATAGAAAATTTTAAATCGAAGACATATCCAATTCCTTATAAATACCGGAAAGAAGTTTCAAAGGAGATAGAGAAGATGTTACAAAACGGAATAATTGAAAACAGCAATTCAAAGTACATAAACCCTATAGTGGTAGTGAAGAAGAGCAATGGTGAGTTAAGATTATGCCTCGATGCCAGGAACATTAACAAATATTCAACACCACAATATGAAGCACCACAAAGTGTAGATGCAATCTTTGGAAAAATAACTAAATCAAATTATTTTACAAAAATTGACCTGAAGCATAGCTTTTGGTTGATACCATTGCATAAAGATAGTAGGGATTTTACAGCCTTTTCGATAGATGGGGTAATATATAGATTTAAAGTAGTTCCATACGGTTTGCAAAGTGCATGTTCAGCTCTTGTACGTGCTTTACATCAAATTCTGGATCAATACGAAGACTTTATTATACACTACATTGACGATATTCTCATTTATTCTCACACATCACACGAACATTTAACACACATAAATATTTTGTTGAATGCATTGAATGAAGCAGGATTAAAAATTAACTTAAACAAATGCCAGTTTTATCAACAAGAGGTCACGTATTTAGGATATAAATTAGACAGAAGTGGTATTTCTATGGACGAAGAAAGAATTGAGAAAATAATGAACTATCCAGCACCGAAAAATTTGAAAAATTTACGAGGATTTATAGGCCTAATCAACTACTTTAAACGATTAATTCCAGACTTGAGTGAGAAAGAATTACCATTAATTCAACTATTGAAGAAGGATCAAAAATGGAAATGGAAAGAAGAACAAAACCAGGCATTTCAAAATTTAAAGGACATATTTCGGACTAATCTAAGAATTTATCACCCCAGGTACGATTTGCCATTCATTCTACAGACAGATGCTTCCATGCACAAATTTGCAGGAGTGTTGTTACAAGTCCAGGACAATGAAGAAGTTCCTATTTCATTTGTGTCACGTGTAACCAGAAATTACGAGAAGAGGTATAGTGTCACCGAATTGGAATTTGCTAGCATACTATTTTGTGTAACAAAATTTCGGTATTATTTATTAGGATCAAAATTTTATATTGAAACTGACCATTTATCGTTAATAAATATCATGAATAACAAATTGCTTAATAATAGAATACATCGTGGGACGTTACTACTTCAAGAATATAACTTCGAAATTAGACATATAAAAGGAAGAGATAATGTCATTGCAGATGCCTTGACAAGGAACGAAGATGAAGGAACAAGAGAAGAGAGAAAAATTCAAATCGGATTAAATATATTAAAAGAACAGGAGGGAATGTACTCAAAACAAGCCATTAGAGAAGATCAGCAAAATTTAACACAGAAAGAAAAGGAAAGATGTATACTGAAAGATCAAATTTACATTAAAAGAATTGGAGAGCAAGAGTTATATTACATCAGCAAAAATTTAGCCGAAGAAATACTGAAGGATTTACATGAAAAGAATGGACACGCGGGTAGTAAGAAAATATGGTTAATGTTTCGAGAAAACTATATCACCAAGAAGGATACAAGCATAATCAAAAACTTGACTAGAAAATGTCATACTTGTCAAAGACAAAAATCGAAGAATTTTTCAAATTGGAATACTCCCAAAAATATAATAGCACAAGAGCCCTTAGATATAATAGCTATAGATTTTTTTGAGTGACTTGATACAAACGGAAGGAAATGGACATAAACATATCATGGTAATCGTAGATTTATTTTCAAAATTCATCAAACTTTATTCCAGTAAAAATACAAAAGTCAACACTATCATAAATAATTTAAACAATTATTTTGAAGAAATAGGAAAACCTAAACAATGCATACTGGATAATGCCACATATTTCCAAAACGACCGATTCAAAAATTTTATGACAAGAAATGGAACCAAATTAAGTTTTACAAGCATCAGACATCCTCAATCAAATCCTTCGGAAAGATATATTCAAGAAGTGATAAAATTTTTAAGAATATCAATAGAAAACAAACACACTGTATGGGATCAACATTTATTAAGGATAGAACAATACATAAATCAGTTACCAAACACTGTGACTAATGAGATACCACTATTTCTAATGAAAAGGATAAGACCAGAAAGACCTTGGATTATAGAAATAGAACCTGAATATGACCAAATTTGTCAAGATGTAAAACTAAGAATCATCAAGAATGGAGAGAAATATTTGAAAAGACAAAACAAAAGGAAGATGAGAACAAACCAAAAATTTCAAAAAGGAGAACTAGTATTAATTAGAGCACATAGGGTAAGCAATTATAGAGATAACATTTGTAACAAACTTTTACCACCATTGGAGGGACCTTATGAAGTTGAAACAGAAGATGGAGAAAATAGTTATTTATTGAAATATCCTGAGAGTGGGTATCTTAGAGGAGTTTTTAACATAAAATACATTTACAAATATGAACAATAAGTGAAGAAATAAGAAGACATTATTAATTTTAAGTTATATTTATAAAATGAAACAATTTTTTTAAGTAAAGGACATGAATGGGATACAGAAGATGGAATATAATAATAATAATGCTGCTATTTATGAAAAATGATGAAATATGAATTATTGCGGATATTATGATTATGAATATGATATATAATATAATATGAATTATGATGAATTATGAAAGATTATAATGATATAATTATGCAGTATAATAATAAAACTTGGAATGGAATTACAGAAGAAGGATTGGAGAGGAAAAATTTGAAATGAAGATGGCAGAACTCTAAGAAACCAAGGAAGAAAAACAACTATAAAATGGATTCAAAAGTAGAATATAAACTCAACCCTCAACGAAAACTTATTAAAAATAACCGAATGATAATAAAGTCACATTCAAACTAGCTTACACTCTAACCACAAAATGCAGCTCACACGTGCTTAAATAAAATTTAAACTCTATATTTTTTTTATATATTCAAAATAAAACATGCAAAATTAAAAGAACAAAACTAATTATTATTTTTTTTTCAAAGAGAGCATTCAAACTATCTGCAGCATAATTGTATACCATATATATATGCAACTGAATCAAAAATTTAATTGTTTTTAACCATCACACATTCATAAAATCACTGAAACATACACTTGTGTCGACGTTCAGAGAAACAATCACACAACTTGCAAAAAACCAGTCAAAGAAAAATGAATATTTGATATTTGCCAAAAAAATTGTCAAATATGAAATATTAATTTTTGGAGAATTGTTATGAAATTAAAGCTCCTAAACAGTTTTTTTTTATGAATAGTATGAACATAAAACAAAATGACAATATTGAATATACCACATATATATTTAACTCAAACAATTGTATTATTGTTGTTAATTTAATAGTTGAAACTAGATTCAACAATAAGAAAGAAACTAAAAGCAAAAATAAGCAGAATTCACAGACATGTAACAAACCAATAAGGACTATATTGTATCACCAGATTTAATTAATGTTTTCAAAATAATTTTATTATTATTATAATTAAAACCAGTTGGTTTATTATAAACAAATTTAGCATAATAGAAATAAGATTCTTTTAATACGTGAGTTATTATAGCCACTGAGTTATAGTTGGTTGATAAACACTTTTCAATTAAAAAAAAATATATAAAAAAAAATTAAACCAAAAACAATTGTTGATCATGAAATTGATTATGATTTAAACTTAAGTTATTGTTCGTTATATATATATATATTATATTATTTATGTAAGAGATACTTACAGAATAAGCCAATATAGCCACAACATAAAGATATAAAAAGCAAATATCAAACCACTTCGGATCGAGTGGAAATAAAAACCATAAATTTGTATTTATTAATTAATTACAATTTTTATTATAATCCAAATTCTAATATATACAAGTCAATAGAATCTTCAACAGTCCTAAAACAGATAAAATATTTAAGTCATTTATTCACAAAGTAAGAAGTTTCAATTTGTTAGTAAACATACAGTTAACATGGATAGAGCTCGGAAAATAAAACGTGTTAGGAGGTGAAATAGGATATATCTCATAAATAAGAGTTCAGAATGATATAATCTTTAATGGACAGGTAATCTGAAGACAATTCTCAGTGATTCAATATCAAAAATGCTTTCAGATAGCTTTAAAATTAAATAAAAGCAAAATAAAAGCAACTAATTCATGTTAAAATTGGTGTATGTCAAATTTGTTAGTAAAAATTTTAATATTTAAATTATCATTTGTTGTAGATATATATATATATATATATATATATATATATATATATATATATATATATATATATATATATGTTATTTAAAAACACTCATTGCTCATAAAACTATACACAAACAAAACATCATAACAGTATATATATATATATATATATATATATATATATATATATATATATATATATATATATATATATATATATATATATATACCTATATATATATATATATATATATATATATAGGTATATATAATAATAATAATTTTCATTTTAATTTCATATTATTTAACTAAATATTGTAAAACTGTGCGTCAAAGAAGGCAAGAAGAAAGAAGAAAAGAAGAAACCCAAGGATATGCTCCTTTTTAGGAATGGAGGAGTTACGTCCCTGGATTATCCAATATGTGACGACATATAGGGAGACTATATAATACTAGTGTTTAATTATTTTTAGAGCTTTTTGTTTTTGTAGTTGAAATTGTACATTATCAATAAATCAATTTTGTTGCGGAATTCATTTTTTAAAAACGCCTTCTCGGCTTTGACATTCGTAACTTAAAAATGTATACCTAATATATGTTAAATTTGTCAATTGTCAACATCAATGAGTCAGATTAAATTATTTCATTTAAACAATTTTTTGTATTACCAAGTAAAAAAACAAAATATTTTTTTAAATTTGAATTTAGGGAATTATTTTTTTAGTTACATCCTATTTTTTAGGTTAACATTTACCTTTATTTTTTAGGTTTAGTTTTACACAGATAATATGATTATCTGTGTTTAAATTGTAGTTTAAGGTTTAATAACAAAACTGTCTTACACGAGAGAAGTTTTTTCGACTTCTGTATTATTGGATATTTCTTGATCCGGTTCTGTTCCTTAACGACACCAAAAAGGCATTCAAGTTTATTGCTTCGTTTGACTCACTTACAACCTAATAAAATAATAATGGCGATTGATTCAGTTGCAAAGGGACTATCGATTTCATATTAATCCTTTTCTCGGTTTTTATATATTATGACCACATATACGTTTATTAGTTTGTTTGTTTGTCAGAGTTATGTCTTCCAGTTTTCGTCAAAAAGACGTCTCCACAAAAACAAATTTAAATAATATATTGGCAAGAACGTTGTGTGGTGAATTTTATCGAACGAAATATCAGCACCCTATAAGGCGACAGTTATTATCGTCATTATCGTCATAAATGGATTGAAAATAGCTGAAAAATTCCTACAGTTTTATATATCCAAAGATTTCTGTAGAATTCTGTGTATTAAGTTTTGGTAAAATGTTCATTTTTATTTGTTTTATCATTTATAAACGAGCATAATCGAAGCGACCGGTTCGTTATTTAAAATTTTAACTGGCATGGTTTTTCAACAAACTCAGTTCATTTATTAGTAGTATTAATAAAAATATATAATAAACAATAAATAGATAATATTTTGATATACACAACTATTCCTGAAGTTAGTAGCATTAAAGAAAAAATGTTAAAAATTTATTACATAAATGTATTCCCTATGGGTACTTATTATCTCCTGTAAAATTTAATTACCATCAAAATAAAACTATTTGATATCTAGGATATTTAATACTTAATATTTTTGTGGGCAAAATACGAATAAGTCTTTTTTACAAATATAGGATTGGCACTCTCTACATTTTGTTGTTAAGGTTAACTTATTTCTCCTGTAGCTCTTTCACCAAGCTTTCCTAAAATTTCCTGTATACGGACGGCTCTTTAAATTCACTAAAAGAGTAACAATTTTTCGTCAACATTCCAAATATTCAGGTATAAGTTCTTTCGTAAGAATTTTCAAATACTTCCGGCATGTTATGTAGTTATTAGTATTTATTAGTATTTTCTTGATATAATATTTAAATATTTATACATGCAATATTTAGCATGAAAAAGAATAATGTAAGAGACCAACTGAATCTTTTTCAAAGAATTGTATAATTTCCCTTTAGTTCATCCGCTACGTCCACTCCTCCCTTGATGCTATGATAAAGTCTTATTGACTTTAGGTATGCACTTACCGCCTGTATTTCCATCGATCTCATCTGTATAACGCATTGTTGAGAGCATATACACTATTCTATTTGGCTTGGGTTTATATGACATGTCTTGAGTAAAGCCAAAATGCTTATATTCGTTTTTGTTTTATTTTTTGCTGAAAAAAATTCAGGAATTTCACGTTTATCTTTCTCAGAGTCCCTACCAAAGTTCAAATGTGGTTTCAAAGTAAAGTGAGTGCCAAAATTCGAGTAACAACACGCGCTGTTGTCGAAAGCACCGGGTGAGAACAACTTAAGATTAAATTACTTACTACTTTTTCAGGATTGTAAATAAGTATCTCTTCTAAAAATTCCGCCAGATGATATTTTGGGAAAACGCAATCAAAATTATTACCGTGGCGCTCAGGTACTCCGGGTTGAATATAACTTTTTCTTCTGGTTTGTGATCTTTATCGATTGTTTATTTATCCTTTACGTTTACCTTTATTCCAATTCGTATTTATCTATTGACTTTTAGTGTTGCAATGTGGACCTTCTAATTTACATATTTATATGTTTCATTGTAACATAAATTTGATACTGGATTTATTTTAATAGTCAGTTATTTAATTTATTTAAATACAATATTATCAATGACCTTTGTATCCTCTGAATTATCCAGGATAATAACCTGGAGTTATCCATAATGTTCTTTGTTTAGCAACATATGCATAAGGAATATTCCAGAGTTTTCGATTTCTTATTGTAAGCAGTAGTTCGGGTTTAGTCGATGAGAACTTTTTCTTATTAACTCTTAGAAATTTTTCTGTTTATCTACAATTTTAAATGCTTGTTTTACATTTATCATAGCATTTTTCTAAAGCTCTACGCCTTAGCGCTGTACAAAAATAAGAGAATAACAATTACATTGTACTTGGGCTTTTCTTAAGGTTGATTTGCACCACCCCCAAAAGATTTACACATTTAAAAAACTTTAAAAAAATTAAGAAGGTACATGTGATAACTAGAAGTATTTTGACAAATTTTGAGCAAACTTTATGTTTTTGTTTTCGAAAAAACTCCAAAAAACTATTTTTTACCATACAAAAAATAAAGCAGGAAAACCAAACATACAATTTTGTTAATTTTCTTACAGCAGAAAGATATAATCCTAAGAAATACTTACGAATTTTTTGAAAATTTTTAAATGTATAGTTTTGCCACAATAGAAAAAAATAATATGTTCCGGCTTATAATAAAGCTACAAGTAAGAAATTAACAACATATATAAAATTGTAAAAGTGGAAAATATTTGCAAGAAAACGTTCAATATTTTTTCCTAAACATATGAAAAATCTGGTTAAACAAGAATTATATCTTGAACTGCCGGCATCAAATTGTATTGTAGAGAGGTGGCTCCATCTGAAACATCGGTAATATTTATCATTGATAGATAGCATTACTTTCGCCTTCGAAACGCTTCAAACAAAACGTCATACTAACAGGGTTGCTATATAAATTACTTTGTACAACACTTGGACAGATTACAAAAAAATTTAATAAGAATATTATCGGTTTGAATTTTGAAGTGGCCATGCTGAAATTTACAGAATAGTAGACAATTTAACTTTTGTTTTAAAATTACGATGTCATAGTAATATATCTATAAAAAACCTATTTAGTTTTTAAAAACCTATTTAGACTTTTTGGTTATTTATTTTAGTATTTATAAACAATAGTGTCCCTTGCATAACGAATTAGTGGTAATATTTGTATTAGTATAAGCATTAGTTTTTCTTTAGCAATTTACATCGGTCAACTTGTATTTTAAATCTTGTTTCTCTTAATCTCTCAAAAATCTCCTTGAGGGTGCATTTTTGAATCTTAATGGCGTTCTTAGGTATTCATAGTGGCCATTTTCAACGTTAAATGCAGTCTTTTGGATATCTTCTTCGGGCATTTTAATTTGATGGAATCTGCTGGCTAGATCTAGCCTGGAAAAGTATTAGCAGGGTCTTAGTTTGTCCAGAATATCTGTTAAATTTGGAATTAGGTATCCATCATCGATGGTTTTCTCGTTCACCTTCCTGTAATCGGTAACTATTCGCCATTAAATTTTTCCTCAGGCATCTGGTTTTTTTGAAACGACTCAGATTGAGAATGACCAGGGCGATTGACTCGGTTTATGATTCCTTGATCGAGCATCGAAGTGATTTGCTTACGTACTTCTTCCTTATGAATATGTGGATTGTGATATGACTTGGTATAAATCGGAACTTCATCTCTGGTTCGTATATGGTGCTTTATTTGGTTAGTAAATGTTAACGGATCATCTTGTTAACGAAATATCTCTGCAAACTTCCTGCATAGTCGTCTTAGGTGAGATTCTTCTTCTGTATTAAGATGATCGGTTCTAAGGAGAGAATCGATATCTCCTAGATTATTGTCTTCGGTAGGTATGATATCTGACGTGTATATATGATATTCTTCGAGATTTATTGGTTGACTTTCAATGGGATCAGTTAATGCTACTTGGATATTGTGGGGTATTAACAAACAAATGTACTATTACAAATTAATAGTACTTAATTAACAGAACTATTCCTTCGGTAACTCTGGCGAGAAAATGGACTTTTCCTCATTGGTGCAAATAATTATTAAAATTTAAATGGTTGCAATAAACAATCAAAAACAATTTATAGGTTTAGGTAAAACTAGGTAAAAACTTACCGCTGGGTCTAATTACCAGGGTTTGCACTACAAAACAACGAACGAAATCAATTTAATATGCGTGCATGGGTTCCCGTGCCGGGTTGCGTCTTTTCTCTTCAACGACTGGTGCTCTTCTCCTGCGATATGTATTTCCGAGCCCTCAGCGGTACTATTAGGATCGGATGAATACAGGGGGAGGAAAATGTAATGATTAATTTATACAACCATATTTGAATTTAAACATTCTCCCCCCTTTAAAGGCCATAAGGTCTTTAAAAAACAAAACGAATTCTAAAATTTTAAATACTATCATTACTTAAACAACTAAAACGATAATTATTACAAACAATTCCTATACAAATCTTAAACAAATATTCAAAGCTTAAACTACAATAAAAAAATTAAAATTTAAAATGGTGGTTTCGTCGCGGTTATATTGACAAAAGCTGAACAAAACAAAATTAATAAAAACGTTGTTAAAACGGCCGGTAGCAATGCCTCGCGAAGGCGCATCAGCTGCATTATTTCGAGATTCGATATAATGCCAAGAATAATTTTGACTATGGGACCTTGGATATACGAAATGCGATTTGCGACGAAAGTTTTGATATCTCGAGTGGGAGCTTTTAATCCAGTGCAATACGCTTTGAGAATCTAGCCAAGCATATACCATTTTGAAAATATATATGCTTCCACGACTCTAACACAAACGACTAAGTTTTACCAGATGAACAGAAGCTAACAATTCTAATCGTTTGTATATAGTTAGTTTATAGGAGCTACTTCGATTTGGCACACAGTAAATTAACTTGAACTAGGTTACAAGTATCAATACTACGAATATAAACGACACAAGCATATCCCTTTTCACTAGCATCGGCAAATCATGAAGCTCCAAGATGGGACATGAGGAAATATTCAAAAAACGAGGAATTTTGAACTGTGAAATAAGAGATAGTTCGCTCTTATATTGTTCCCCATCCCCGAATTATTTCCGAAGGAGGACGCATCATCCCATTTAAGACCGGTTGCCCAAAGTTGTTGGATTAAATGTTTAATAAAAAAGGTAATAGGTGTTAAGTAACCACAAGGATCATAAATTCGAGCTAATTCGGACAAAAACGATCTTTTGGTACAAGGGACGTCTTGCAATTTGACTGAAAATTGAAAGACGTCGGGACTGTGCAATCCACTTCAAACCAAGGATTTTTAATGAAGGACCATTTGCTTCTGGATCAAAATTAATGGAGTGGGGGATTAATATGGGATTCAGGAAATTGCGACAACAATTTGGATTCATTCGAACACCATTTCCGTAATTCAAAGCCTCCTAACTTTAACAAAGCGACTAATTCGTCAACTAAGTTTGTGCTTCTTCGAGAGTCGAAGCACCAAAAACAAAATCATCAATATACGAAGCATGACGAATAAGCGAGACGGCGTTAGGAAAACGAGAGCCTTCGTCTAATGCTAATTGTTGGAGAGTTCTTAAAGCGAGATACGGCGAAGATACTATTCCAAAAGTAACAGTTAATAACGATATTCCTGAATTTCCTCAGCGCTAGAAAATCTCCATAACACCGCGTTGATAATCCGTGTGTTCAGGAGCGACTTAAAATATTACGATACATCTGACGAATGTCCGCACACAGCGCCAAAACGATTAAGTTCTAAAATTCAACAACAGCGAGACTATGTTCTGTTGCAGCTTAGGACCGACCAGTAAATAGTCGTTTAAAGATTTACCGCGACTGGGACTTTTCTGAGGACGCATTATATACAACTCGAATTTTACTTGAAACACTATCTGGTTTCACAACGCAATGATGTGGAATATAATACTTTCCCCTTTTCTTTCGGCATTAGAGACCTAACTGCATATGACCCTAAATCAAGATACACTGCATATGAAAAGAATATTCTTTTTTCAAATTTGCGTGACGACGATAAGCGTCGTTCTAATGATAGCAATCTATTAAAGCAATATCATAGCTATCTTGAAAACAAG
This sequence comes from Diabrotica undecimpunctata, assembly GCF_040954645.1. Classification (NCBI taxonomy): domain Eukaryota; kingdom Metazoa; phylum Arthropoda; class Insecta; order Coleoptera; family Chrysomelidae; genus Diabrotica; species Diabrotica undecimpunctata. Next base: position 11,494 of record NW_027312569.1, on the reverse strand, counting down.
GCGGCGATCACGAAAAGGCAAAGATACAACATATTTACCCGAGACGTCCCGATTATGCGTTTCAGATAAATGTTCTCACACAGAACGTCTTCTGGTTCTGAAACTGGCTTTTTCCGGTACGTTTTCCAGTTCCCCAAAATTTCGTTAACGAAGAATTTAGTGGGTCTTCAATATTTGGAAAGACAAACAAGCGAAGTCGACGAAAGGTTAGGTGTGCTAGTAGGTCCTAACAAAAATAACCAAAAACGGTATTTTAGGGCATCTGGTTGTCCACTTTACCTTCAATTTTACCTTCTAACAACACTTTCGAAAATATGCTACAACCAATTAACAAATCTATAGATTGACTACAGTTAAATTCGGGATCGGCTAACTTCAAATCTTTTAATATAATTCCACGTCGATATGTCAATTTTTGGTGCTCGGCAAATCCGAGCAAACCCGATCTGTAATAATACGCCTCCAAGTGAAACACCGGAGACTCCCTGATGACCGAGGTTGATAGGAAAAAACTTATTTGACCTTGATTCAGTTTCGTTTGCATCGAATTGAGTCCCGTTAACTTCCAATGAACAAAGGAGTTTTAGGCCAACCTAATCTACTGGCAGCTTTTACGACTAATGAACGAACTCATTCGAACCTGAATCTAGCAGACATCTCAAGGCTGTTTACACCCCTTACTATCAATCGCCGTGAACTAAAACGGTACCGAGCAAAATTTCCTTTTTGTCTCGTTTTTCTTCCCTATAAAACTAGCAGCACAATGTGATATTTCAGGCGAATTTTGTTCGACTCCGATGCCCTGGATTATTAGTATTTTCTATGGACGACTGACTATTGGAACCATTTCTATCAAAGTGCAACAAACTATTATGAGGATGACTATTACATTTACTACATTTAAAGGCCTTTGGACACGACTTGACAGAATGAATTAGCCTGATTAAGACACCTAAACACGAGGAAGATTCTTTACAAAATTGGTATCTTTCTTTTGGAGATTTTTTCAAAAACAAACGAGCAATGGTTAAGGAAATGACTTTGCTATACATAAAGCACAACATATTGACGACGAATTTGTAACAAAGGATGAACTACTATTATGCCTTGACTACATTGGATGTTTTATAATTACACTTTGGCTCCGTATAAGTTGGAGCTCTCGACCGATTTCTTAGATTTACTTAAGCTACTATTCAAATTATCGTAAGCAATGTACTGAGTTTCAAATAAACTCCACCAATTTTTGAAATGACGGGATTTTATTCGATTTATTTTCTACTCAAATAACTTTACTGAATCCGCGTCTAATTTCGGACAAAAGTAAATTAAACATAATAAATCCAATGTTCTGTCGGAAGATCTAATGTTTTCAATGCGGGCTAAATTTTCTAAAAACGTATCTACTAATTTAGCCAGATTTTTCGAATTAACTACCGATATTTTTCTGTACGCCAAGATCGCAATCCCAATGCGCAGGTCGCACAACGACGAACATTTGTTGTAGCGTTTAACAATTAGATCGTAAGCAATTTGATAATTATCGCTATTTATGACAAATTACGAATCAAACTAAGTGGAGTCCCTTCTAAAACATCCTTTCAAATACTTAAACTTTTCTACGTCTGCTAGGCCTGCGTTATTATGTACAACCGAATTATATAAGTCCTAAAAACGAACTTAAACTCCTTAAAATCACCCTTAATTTAGGGCCAGCTCTATTTTAGGCAAGCGAATATTAGATTGTGGAACTACTACCGATCTAAACGGTTCTGGAGTTTCATATTGTGCTCAAACAATTCCGCACTAAATAGTTTTATTTTATAAAATTGTTCCAAAATAATTCCCGAACATTTTCTTCAACCCTCGTATCCGCGTCTGGTACAGAAAGAAATTACTAATAATATTAGTGTGCTGTTTTAAGAACTCTTCGCGAATCGAATCTAATTCTTCTATTCTAATTTTAAATAAAGGGCGAATAGAAACGTCTGAAAGGGGCCTTAAAACCTAAATCGAAAATTAAACTGAATATCATTTAACGCAGTTTTTCTTAAAAATTTGAGCTTCCTATTCTTTCTCTTCAAGTTTTTCCATTTTAAATTCCTATCAAGTTCCAATAATATTATACAACAAAAAATGTACAAAATGTGGTCTAAAACCCCGAAATTACCGATTTGTAATTGCGATACTTTATTAAAACGACGAATAATTCCCTTCTAAAGTCCCATATGGTCGACTTTACAAAAAGGTTCATAAATTATTCTCGAGCCACGACAAGAGACGCAAACTTAAGATAAGAACCCTCAAACGATAAAAAATACGACGAGGACAAACCAACCATTAAAAATTTAACATAAAACAAAATATTTTTTCAACAAATGAGTTCAAATCCGGCTAGAAAGGCCAATGTGGATATTAACAAACAAATGTACTATTACAATTATAGTACTTAATTAACAGAACTATTTCCTTCGGTAACTCTGGCGAGAAAATGGACTTTTCCTCATTGTGCAAATACTTATTATTAAAATTTAAATGGTTGCAATAAACAATCAAAAACAATTATAGGTTTAGGTAAAACTAGGTAAAAACTTACCGCTGGGTCTAATTACCAGGGTTTGCACTACAAAACAACGAACGAAATCAATTTAATATGCGTGCATGGGTTCCCGTGCCGGGTTGCGTCTTTTCTCTTCAACGACTGGTGCTCTTCTCCTGCGATATGTATTTCCGAGCCCTCAGCGGTACTATTAGGATCGGATGAATACAGGGGGAGGAAAATGTAATGATTATTTATACAACCATATTTGAATTTAAACCAGATATATTCAATCCGTGTTATTGACTACGCTCGGTCCAGGCAAGTTGATTACATGCGACGGTGAGAGTTTCTCTTAGGATGGCACCTTCGACTTTTTGTCTTGGGATGACAATTTTAACCTGATGTTTTTTTTACTACAATCTGACTTCCTGTACTTTCTGGGGGCTTCTTGCTGGACTGTATAGAATTGGGCTTTTTTTTGTGACCGTAGTAATTACTAGGAAGAATAGAATGCTCTTATGATAAGTGCAGCATAAATAAAAGTCGAGATTTGCATTCAGAAGTTTAAGATTATCGAGGTCGATAAAGACATCAATAAGCTCTTGAGAAATTTAAAAAGATAAAATTTTAAGTTAATATCAGAGTTTAAATTCGGAAATTGGAATTTCTACACTATTAATCTTTGTAACTATAAGTGGTTCATATTTAATATTATTTTTGCAGAATTTATTATCTATATCAGGATTAAGGAAAGATAAAAAGATAAAAGTTTAAGAGGGCAATTTTTCAATTAAATGTATGGAAGCTCTCTTTTGTCAGCATAGGAATGCATTCTACTACGTTTTTTCTTTTTCTTCTTGGAAATCTTTGAAAATTTTTATCTTCTTCCTCATATTCCTCTGGCTATTCTATGTTCAGTAGAGTAATCTGAGAATGTGACCATTGGTAAATACCTTTATCGTAATTGCTTTCCTCTTGTTCGATATTAAAGAGCTCTAGGCGTTTGGATATGCTCATAGGTGTTGGGCATATATGATTGAGATGGGAACTGGTTTATGAAAATTGGGTTGGTTAGCCCTAGAATTTTATTGCATATTGAGTAAATTGATGATTTTGTTGGGATCTAGGTGGTAAAATGTCCATCTTGGAGCTATGTTGGATGGCTGATTGTTGCTAAGGCATTTGATTTGGCCCAAAGAATTGCTGGTTCCCTTGGGGCTTGGGCACCTAATATTATTTCCTGATATATTGGATCGCAGAGCGAGATTCGGTTAGTGCTCATTTCTTTTAACTGTTCTGACATCTTTTTCTACTTCCTATATTCCTTATGAGCAATTTAATGTGATTTGAAATGGTATTTAAAAGACATGTACTTTATCATGGAATTGAGTTTAGATTGCCGTCCTGTACCTTGGTACGTATTAGGAAAGATCTTATTAACATCTTAAATCTGGTTTGTTTTCACTACATTCTATATTCAGATTCAAAAATTGTTGAAAGGAGAGTCGCTCATTCTAAAGAAAGATAATTGCGAAATGATAATAGAAGTAGAAAATAAGATGAAATTTGCCTTACAGGTATAGAATGATGTCTTGGATGCATATCCCTATTTTCTTCTTTAAATTTCTTTGTGGGCTTTCTTTATAAATAAGTTTCAGTGCCAATTTGGCCTGGAATCCGTGGGTGAAAAGGCTATGCTGATTTCCCTGGATTTTGGTTCAACTAGGGTGTAAACGTTTGAAAACGACGAGGATCTTCTCGAGACTCACCCCCTAAATCCACTGAGATGCGCGACATTAAGGGTTGGTCATTCCCGAAGGTATGTTTTTAAAAAAGGCCCTTTTAAGGTACAACTAACAGGGTAACACAACTTTATTTAATTATATTATAACGGACTTTAAAACAGAATTTACATAGTCTTTATAAGAAATTGGATGACGACCTGTCTGCTATTGATGTGGAATCTGCTGATCGGCTTGCCTATTTTGTACTGCTAGTACCGCTGACAATCGGAGGTTAAATGTATGGTAAATTCGAATAAGAATCACTCCAAATCATTGCATTCAGCGCCAGACTTTAAACAGTCCAGAACGATACAAATTCAACATGTTTTAAATTTACACCTTTTGACGATTGACCATATTACCTAAATGTAATTTCACTAAAATAAGTAGATAATAATACAAGATTAATTTAATTTTTAACTATCAACAAAAATTGTAATATATGGCGACTAATGAAATTAACGTAATACGAATTATACCTACCTAATTAGTACAACCTACATAAGTTTCTCAGTCGAAACAGTGTTTAGATATGAATCATTTTTTCAAGGAGTAACTTTGTTTATTTGGTATATTTATATTTCCGATTGACACGCAGTAGAAGCAGTAAAATATTTATACAATAAGATGTTGTAAAAGGTATCTTTAGCTTTCTTGGTCTTTCTCTTGTAAAAGTTATTAGCATTAGAATGGTTAAAAGAATTTGATAAAATTACAGTCTACACTACTTGCAACTCAGCTCAAAGGATATAATAATAGAAAACTGTAATTTATGTAATGGATTGAAAATATACTGAGTCATCACTAGACTTCGGCAAATATGCAAATAAAAATGTAGAAAATATGGCCTAAATTATTGCACGTGTTTGTACCCGAAAATATGCAAATTTTTTACAAATATGCATACTATAAATAAAAAAAATCGTTAAACTAAGTAAGCAATTTTTATTAAACAAAAAAAAGTGTACATATATAATATTTTCCTAACTATTCATTACAGATTACATTTTTTTTAAGTAACTACTATCATATTTATGTATGAATAAACTTATTTAAAATTATGGTAAACAATAACGTCCAAGGGGTGTTCAAAAATTTCTAACAAAAAACTTGTGGCTTCTGTACTGAGTACATATATTTATATATGAAAAAAACTCGGTTCAACAATCAATCTGATGTATACGGGAGCATATTTTCATCTAACCAAAAACATTTGTTCTAAATAATTGTTCCGAAATATTTCCAGCTAGAACACTGACTACTTCAGAAAGAATATGGTATCCTTTATTTTTATTCCATGAGTAGCTTTCCAAATTATTTAAAATATCTTTTTCCAATATTACCTCTACGTTCCGACAAGTACATGACGCAAATATTTTTAATTAATTGCAGGTACATTCGAACCATTGACAGTTTTGGTTGATTCTAACTTGAGTAATTGTTTTTGAACAAACCTATAAATTTTGATTTTATAATGAATGTTCTTGTTGAAGCAAGTAACTCTGAAAAGTTTGTTCAGAATCCAAAAGAGATTGGGAACTTTTATCTGTTTAACGTATCAATTATGTTCTTTATTTTAACAAGATGATCTGCCATAAAAATTAGCTGCTTCTAACATGTTTCCCTATCGCGTTAAAAGTAGGTTGGTGGTGGAAGAGGAATGATAGAATAGCATTTTCCTTTATAAAGTTTAGAATTCTTATAGGAGATTTAAAAAATTAAATTTTGTCCTGCTTTCACCATAATAAGGAGCAGCATCCGATAAAATAAGCAGTAATTTATTAGAAGGAATAGTTGTCGGAAGAAATAAAGTTGCTAATGTTTCTTGTATATCAAAACGCGAAATTGTTACATCAGAATTTGTTTTCTCAAGTTGCTGGCAAGTGAAATAAGATGAGGATTTTGTAAGGTATCTCTATTAAGAACACCAATCAATAAATGAGCAATATACTTTCCTGAGGAATCAGTGGTTTCGTCTACAGATATGTAAAAATAATTATGCTGCAATTTCTTCCGTAATATTAATTAACACCGACGAGTATAGCCCAGTTCACATATATCTACTTAGAGACCGATCACTTGGAACATTAAGTTTGCAATATTTTTTTAGGAACGGAACTAAAATTTACATTTGCCTAATTTTGTGAAAGCGGAATGTTTGCAGACACTAATGCGCGACACAAGTCTTCATTAAAGGTTTTTCTTTCTCATCCAATTTTTTTGAAGTAGATTGGAACATTTAGCCATTGAAGTTTGATGTTTTCCTCCTATTTTCCTTTTTTTTGCATGTGTGAAGCAGTTCTCAACATGTATGGTCTATCTGAAATTTCTTCACACATGCTATTTATATATAAAAATAAAACCTTTATTTTAACTCCAACCTTAAAATATAAAATATACACGTTGTTTTGTTTAATCAAATAACTGGTATGGAAAAAAAACACTCGCTAAGTGTTTTAAATGCAGTATTAATTCACAAATTAGTTTTTGTTACTATCATTAGTACATCATAAAACATTATTTTAAAATTCACAAAAGGTTTTTTTTTTGTTATTTTCAATTACAATAAAAATAATTGTGTTTAGAATAGCTGACTTCATAAAAAAAAGTAAAGGTGAAAAATTTTTCTAAATACACACCAATGTATTTGTACATGGACAATTTGTTTCTCACTAAAGGAAGCCTATTTATCATTTAAAAACTAGGGGGGGGCCTACGACTACTAAATTGTCAAGTAAACAGTTTTTATTGGTTTTAAAGTTATTGTTGTTATTTACTATAAAGATTTTAATTTTTTTTAATTTAAACCCTGTATCTTGAAAAGTAAATAAGTTTTGACCCCTCATTAACTATATCGTTTGTTCAATTTTCCGAGAAGTATTCCTACAGTCAAAACGTTGTAAGTGTCATTTGGAAACACGTGTATGTATGAAATATTAGATATTTAATAGGAAAATATAGAGACTTACAATTTGTGCAACTCTGACTGAACAGTAGATTTTTCCCAATATCCATAGACAGCTCTCTTATAAGGTTTAATCCAAGTTGAAGCACTGGTTTTTTTAGGCATTTATAAAATCACAATCTTCCTTTTAGTTACGCACAACGAGTGTTTACGCCCTGTGAAATATCAAACAAAATATGATTACAAATCTGAGCAATCAAATTAGAAAGTGTTTAGGTACCTACCTTCAATAAACTGGGAGATTTTGGAACAATCCCTAAATTAGGAACAAAACTATTAGCCGTTTACCTGCTGTTAAGAATACAACAAATGTAGATAGTAGATATTAGGGATAGATCATAAAATGCAAATGAGCGCACCCTTAGCGATTATCCAATAACTGAATGCCTCAGTGACCGAGACATTCTATGAAATGCTTGAGGGGCTACTTAACTTGATGCTCTTTGAAATTTTAAATGTTTTGTACCTGTAACGATTTACGTACTTATATCATTTCTTGATTAAAATGACTACAAAGTTTTATACAAGAAATGGAAATAACTTGGTATGTTACAAATATTTCAAATAACAGTATAAAAATCTGAACTTTTATGCACTTTATGCAAACTTTTATACTAAATATTGGGCCAAAATATGAAATATTTGCATACAAATATGCACAATATGCAATAATATTGCAATATGCATATTTGCGAAGATGTCTTGTCATCACGTAAGAAATCTACAATTAATTTACAATTTTACAGCAGCAGCATATCGCAGTAGAGCCATTCTAGGATCAGATACTAATTGAGGGTTAAGATCAACTTTAAGATATATGCTTAGAATAATAGCAACCACATTTTAGGGATACTCTAAATGATACTTGATTTACACTTTAATATGTGCTTGCTAGTAAACAATCACACCATAGTGTGAAAAATGGACTTTATTTGATTTAACACAATAAAGACATGAATATTTGATCGATAAGGGGCCCGCCCACTAAGATTTTTGTTTTGATAGTCGCAGGGCGGTGGTCTCCAGAATTCCTGATTCTGAATGTTGCTTTCGATCTACGACTCGTTTCTTGACTGGTTTTTTGACCAGTTTCAATCTTCGCATAGGACAGATCTGCATAAACACTGATGCTTTGCACCTTGGAATGAACGAGTGAACAATGATACCATTGTCTGCCTTTTATCTTGAAAATTCTGGTTACATCATCACTGCATTTTATTTATGGGCTGGAAGAATGGCCTAGATTTGGATTTTCACTGAAGTTCTTTCAGAGATTTTTTCGTACATCGAGGACCAGAACGAAATCGAAGGGATACAGGTTAGACGCGAAGAACATCGAAACGCCATCGAAAGAAAAGAGAAAACTTCATCCCTAGTCACAACATGGCGTAAAACACAGGACACCAAAATAGACTTAAATGGAACGTGTAATCAGGGGAAGCCCTAGAGATCGAAAACCATCCGAAAAATTTAAACACCAGAGATGATGCCCAAAGACTCTCAAACGTGGAAAACAATTCAGCAGGAAAAACGTAGAAAGAAACGTAAAATAGTGGAAGAAGACCAACGCTCCACTCTGCGCACAAGGACCAACCCATAAGAAGCGCAACAAGGATATTTAAACTCAGGCTGTTGCAAGCGGACCGAGGGAAATCAAGTTCGCACTGGAACATCAAGACGAAGCAGAACGAATCTGACTTGACAATGGCAAGTGAGACCCTTGCCGAAACGTCGTCAAAACAAAGGTTTTTCTAAAAACCAAAAATTATTTAACGCGGAGGTCAAACCCGGAAAACACCTAAAACCACATATAGCACCCGCGAGATAATATATTATATATATATATATTTATTATATATATATATATATATATATATATAATAGTATATATATATATAAGTGATCTAAAGGCATAAGTGGCCTCCGTCCCATGTTTAAAATTACAGGTTCCAAGGTGAGCTCCGTGGGTCAAAGTGGCGACTCGATGATACGGAGCTCACTTGACCATTCCATAATATTGGCTCTGTCGATTCGTCAACTTGTAAGTTGTTTCACAATTTTTATAACATTTTGTGGAGCCACTAAGTACCCCTGTATCATGAATGTATAATCGGCTTAGTTCCCGTTGTATATATTATAGGGGGTCGTTCTGATCTTGTTCCGTGTATATTGGAAACCATAGCTTATATCGGTTTAAGTAAGCTCTGATAGTTTGGCAACTATGGGGTTAAGCCGTATTATTTCCAGCGTATATTCTAAACGGTTCATATAGACCTCTTACTTTTGTAATCATTCATACGCATTACAGCATGTAACAGATATGTGTACTACCAAATACCTTTGTTTTTGGTAGGTACGTGCTTTTCTAAAAATAGATTTATAGATACCAAAGGATTCATTACCAAGTTGGATGTGTGTTTTTTCATATGCGGAAAATTTACCTAATGTATTTTGATAACGTGAGTATGTCTTTTATACGTATTATTTAAGAATCCGGTTAATAAGAACTTTCTTTTATTTCAATTCATTGTTTCATGATATCTTATTTCATCTATTTTTATTATTTATATTTTCTGGATTCTATTCTTATTCTTCCTATTTTTAAGTCTGGATAGAAGGTTATCTCAATAATAAATATGTAAAGTGCTATAATACGAGTAGATATTTTTTTGTTTCTAAATGGGTACGTAGTGCTACATAAAGAGAAGAATGGATTATTTTTCTAACATGAATTATACCACTCACCAATATTACATATTTCTGAATGTTTTATCTCGTATTTAGGGGTAATATGTGATTCAATATAGTGGAGTAAGTTAGTGTCAAATTTTGCATGATCTTTATAAGTAATAGCTTACTGACTGTACTTTACGTGTTCAAGTTCACATATAATAAACCTTGTCCCTTCAAAAAAAAAGAGCCGATTTGAACGTTAAAGTTAACTAAGAAAGTGTGATAAGTACTTGTACCACCCCACATGCACACAAGTTACCGGACCTTGTTTGCAGGCAAGAGTCCTCCTGGCAGATTTAAGGAAGTAGTAACTACCATAAGGAAAGTTCCGTTCGAGGGATCAGATGGCGAAGGAGCAGCTTATTTTTGTTTGTATATCTTGCAGATTTATGATATAGCCAGTTTTTCCTTTATTTCTAGTCATAAAATGGGCTGGTATTCCGTGAAGTGGATAGTCACGAAGTCTGGGACTTTGTTTTTTTTTGCTCTCTAGCTACTTATACTTCGGATATTAGGTTGGATTGATAGCTACAATATTGTAGAGCTTATGTGTGGATTGTGAGCTTTAACTATTCCCTGAATTTGGTGCTGACTATTTATAACTAAATATTTTTATAAGTTACTTTAAATAACTATTATAAGGGCATTTAGATTAACAAAATACCACTCCTCATACCTGAAATTTTTCGTACTTCTGCTTCGCTGTGTTGTGCCAAGATTAGTATTTGTGACAATATAGGGGGTATGTATCCTAACCCTGTCATATAATAGCCCACCTTTTGTCTTTTAATATTGGGTTTATCTTCTATTATGGTATTAGTTTAGGATCATGTACAGAAGTTATGTCTAGTAAACTGACAAAATAAATAGATATATTGGCCGATTAGCTTTGTGGTCTTTTTTGGAGTTTTTGCAGGTTTAAGCAAGGCAACAACTTTGTCTTTGCTTTGCTTGTCTAAGACTTTAGATATTAGCCATTGTTTGTATTTTGGTTCAAATTTTATAGTTAGTTTTGTGCTCAGATCCTCAGCCCAAGAGCCGTATATTGTTCATTATATAGCTGGATAGCGGGATCCAAGCTCAACATCGTTGAAAGGTTCTCTCAGGTGACTGGTTTTGTTTTCGCTCCATTATAAGCTTTTTTCTTTGCTTCTTTGCCTGCATTTAATATGTATTTTCAGCGATTAGCTTAATACCCAAATACCATAGGTATTAGCCATCTATGTGCTTCTGCATTTTGTAAGCGCATATGTAAAGTGGAGTGTCTTTATCTCTAGATATACTCTTAATATTTATTACACATTAATTAGAATAGCTGGTCCTAAAAAGGACCGATTTGACAAAAAACATATGGAACGGGTGATTTAAGATATCACGAATTAACGATTACGATAATTTATTCTTTTACCAGGGTACGCCCGATTGCGGTGGGTCCTTATTAGTACATCAATACTCTGAGATAGCGGCTTT
>NW_027312568.1:0-28184 GCF_040954645.1 Diabrotica undecimpunctata | reverse complement strand
ACGCGCTATCTCAGAGTTCAGGAAATCTTTAGAAAGAATATCATCGCTCGAGAATCTTTCAAAACTATAAGCTAGAATATTGGATATGTCTAGAGAAGAGTGTGTATTTTTGGTTTTTCTTTTTAAGTTAATGTGGTTTGGAATAGTTTTTCCGGATATCTTTCATAAGATTTGGCCACACTTTATTTATTGGTGTAAATAAATTTAATTCTGAAATAAACTTTTTCCATTATTTAAGTTTAGCTCTCTTAATGATGAAATAAGCTAGAGCATTTAGTCGTTTGACTTCTAATTTAATTTCAAGTGTATTATATTTTATAAATCGATTTAATGTTGTTTTTAAATGTTTAATGGCTTCTTGACATTAAGAATTCCACCAAGTTACTGATGAATTTAATTGTTTGTAATTCATTGTACCAACTGCTTTTTTGGTCGCATTTAATAATACATTGGAAAACTCTTGAATTTGACTATCTGATGGCCTAGATTCAAAACTAGATTATAATAGTTTTGTCAATTTGAATTTTTCATATTTCACTTTACAACATTACAAGAGTATTGGATGCTGTAAGAATATTTTTTATTACAATTACAAAGTAATTACTATCTTTTAAATTAGAAAGTACATCCCAAGATAAGATAGCTAAGAGTACTGGATCACATATCAAAAGGTCTATACCAGAGGATTTGCCAGTTGAAATGTCAGAATGAGTATTTCTTCCATCATTTAGTAGGTTTAACGGAAAATAATCAAGCATTATTTCGATTATACGACCTAATGGAGTAATTTTTTTTGACTCCCATATGTAATTATGTGTAATAAAATCTCCAAGTATTAGACGTGGTGAAGGTATTTGTTTCATCAAATCTGAGATATATAAAACCGTCTATATATGTAAATAATACCAAACTTGAGCAAGTTGATAAAATCGTTTACCTTGGACAGCAATTAAATTGTAACGCAGAAAGTCACGACGAAATTAGATCTAGGATAGAGCAGGCTAAAGCGGCTTTTAGAAGGATGCCCAAGGTGTTATGTAACAGAGACCTAAAATAGGCATTGAGGATCCGCCTACTTTGCTGCTACGTGTTCTCGGTCTTACTTTATGGTGTCGAGTCCTGGACTGTGAATAAAATCGATCTAAATCGCCTTGAGGCTTTCGAAATGTCGTGCTATAGAAGAATTTTAAAAGTTTCCTGGGTGGAGAAGATTTGAAACTCCACAATACTAGAACGTCTCAGCGTCTCAGCAAGACTACTGAGATCATAAAAAGCATCAAGCAGAGAAAGCTGGAGTATTTCGGACATGTAATGAGAGGTCCCAAATATAGGTTGCTACAAAATATCATGCAAGGAAAAATAGCAGGCAAACGCAGTCCAAGACGAAGAAGAACCTCATGGTTGAAGAACTTACGAGATTGGTATGGTGTTGATACAAACATGCTATTTAGGGTGGCAGTGAATAAAATTAAGATAGCTATGATGGTAACCAACGTTCTGAAAGGACATGGTACATGAAGAAAAAGAAGAAATCTGAGTTTTGTGTATGGGGAATGTATATATTACACATGTTCATTTTTATAGGCCCTTTGATAGTAACTACGACCGCTTCAAGTTGTGTCTCGATTTGAAGAATTTCTGCATCGATGGATGAATGAGTGTAGATCGCTACGCTACCACTAGCATAATCTTTATTTATTAGATTTTAATATGTGCAGATAAAATTTTTTAAATTGTGAAGTTTAGTATTTTTAAAGTGAGTTTTCTGTAAACAAAGCATGGATTATGTAAGTTTTTTAACCCTTTGTTGTAACATCTCTAGACGAGTGTAATACCCTCGTAAATTTCATTATAGCCTTAGCATTATTTCATCGATTACAAAACACCAATTTTGAAGCCACTATTTCTCATGTCAGGTTATTTTGTGATGACTGTGAAGGCCAGAACAAAAATACGATAGTTGTGGGAATGTTGGCCTATTGGATTAAAACAGAAGCTCCTCGACACATCAAAAAGTTACAAAAGTTACCCTGTTGTTGGACATTCTTTTTTAACCCCTGACAGAGTTTTCGGAAATATAGAAAGAGAAATACGACCTATTGAAGTAGACCTGACACATACTTCGATATTTTTAAGAAATATGGTACGGTTTTAAGGCTCGGTGCCGATTTTAATTTCTATGATTAGAAAACTACCGTTAAAGATGTAGTGAAGGTACCTGGTTCATGGCATTTTCAATTCAAGGAAGAGATTCTTTTTAAGAAAGGATAAAAATAACAAAATTGCAATTAAAGGTTAGCCGCACTATGCATCTGAGCTGTTGAGTTACGGAAATGTTTGTAAAAGGGGCAAATCCTTCGAAAATATGGAACCTACCATCATGGATGTTGGAGTTCCTGTGAAGTCAGCAAAATTACAAGACGTAAAAGGCCTTCTCATTAAGCATTTTGGTGAAGATTGGATTACTTTTGATAGCCTCAAATATTACCGTTTCCTTCAGGGGGACCAAAGTGATAGTGCTCCTGAAGAAACTGACAATAAAGATACTGTAATGCAAGACGACGTAGGTTTAATAGTTTAATGTTAAGATTTAAAAACATTTTATATTCTCTTTGTGTACAATAGCACATGACATGTTCATTATATTTATTAGCAATTAGTTGTTTTATAACTGTCTAAGTTGATTAAATGCTCCTGCAAAACTACTTAAGTTAAAATTACTCATGTAAAACTGTTTATGTTCAATTTTGAAATTTAAATAAAAAAAAACTATTATTGACAAATGTTTTTTTTATCTGACTCGTACCGATTCTATATTAATCTCTTCAAAATTAGCACAAACCAAAATATTTATTTTCTATTTGGATAAAGAGTTAAATGTATTTTTTACTTTACTCAAATTAATTGTTCATACACATAGCGGTGTTTGCAAGTGGACTACTCAAATAAATCGCAACATGGATATGTTCCTCATAGTATCAATGGAGTATCAATGTTCGATGTAGATGGAGTACCATTTATAATTTTACATCTTGGGTGTTTCACGGTGTTATTCGTGAGTAATATTATTTGATTTCAGTGATTTGTACTTTGTTTTCGAAGGAATAAAATTATGCAATCAGATTTTTAAGTTTTGCTTATCTTTGAAAACCAAAAACAAACCATACCGCTTAATAACGCGTTCCGGTAATAATTAGCCTTTTATTTCAACAGTTTAAATATGAATAAATTCCAAAATCAAGAAATAAGAGGAAAATGGAAGAAAGAAGATATGCGAAATGCCGTTAAAGATAGCTGGTCTGTTAACAAGGTATGCGATCACCATGCAGTTCCTCGTAGACCACTTAGAGATTACTTAAAACGTAATACCATAACCAAATGTACAATGAGGTGTAGATGTGTTCTTATTACTGAGTAAGAAGAAGATCTGAGTAGAAGGATAGTTTGTTTAGCAGAGATCGAATATCAGTTAACAATTAAAGTGTTACGAAGGTGCGTATTCAATGTTTGTGAGTTAAATACTACCAAAAATCCTGTTTCACTCGATAAAAGTATGACAGGTCGTTATTGGCTCAATGGATGTCTAAAACAAAACCAAGCAGTTAAAAATCGTAAAGAACAGAACATAAATCCAGCAAGAGCGCGAAAATTAAACAAATTTACAACAAACTTAGGAAAATACTAACTGATAATGTTTGTTTGATAAGCCCCAATGCATATACAGGGTGGTCCTTAAGTAATTGTACAAAAAGAAACAGTAGATTCTACAATTTAAAATATTACGATTTAAGTCAAATTGCTTTAATAAAATGTTGATATTAAGAAAGATACAGGGTGTTAAAGTGCAAAATTAAAATTTTATTTTTCGCTATACCTTTCATGTTTGTAAACATTTATGTATAAAAATTTACAACTGGGTAATTTTAAATATGAGAAATTATAATTTGATGCACACTTTGATGTAACTGATAGAGGGCGCTACTTATGCTACATATGTGGTATAAATTTGCACTTAACTTTTTTGCTCTTTAAGTTACTTGTATTTGGGATAAAAATAATTAAAGACACATTATTTTAACAAAAAAAAGATATACTTGTTAATAACTTCAAAACTCAACAGTTTTCGAGATAATCGCATTTTAAAAATCAGCTGCATAATTCTGATCTAAGGCAATTACTCCAGGCAACGAAGAAAAAATAGACAAAAACATTAATACTTCTGAATTTTGGTATAAAATACCTTTAACTAAAGTTAATAGGTAACGAAATATTAAATAAAATAAATATATCAGCAGGATAATTAATAATAGGATTTGACAAAATAACAGAATAATAGTATTTTACTTCAAACATTTTACGTTTTATGTTAAATTAAAGTCATAATAAAAACATTTTGTTTACAAACTAAATTAATAAATAGTTAAACTAAATAAAATAACTTTTTGTCAAAGTAAGTGTTCGATATTTCCACCATTTTCATTAATTCAGTTGTCAATATATTCCATAAAAGATCATCTCATATTAAATAGCATCATTGGTTCTAAAGAAACTGCTGCAGTATTTATTTCTTCCTATAGTTGGTTGCGAATGTTTATGGGATTCTTATAGACACGTTGTTTTAATGCGGTCCATACACCAAAATCAAGCGGATTAAATTCGTGGCTACGTGGAGGTTATAATGTATAATGGATGAATATATTATTTTGGATACGAATCCAAATCTTATGGTATATTATGGAACTACATCTTATTTGTCGCAAAAGTTAAATAATGTATTAAATATGATGTATCTCGTTCATTGGTTACTTATATAAACACGGAATAACCTATCGATGACATTACTTATTTATAGGATTACGTTACAGCTTACGAGTAACTATAATTACATCTCGAACAAATGGATTATTATGATTTACTAGCGAACTAATATTATGCAGAACTAAATTGCCTGTGTGTTTACTATATTTATAACAATATTGGTTATTAGGACAACTATGAGGTTTTTGTAAAAATGCTGAGTCTTTCACGATAGATTTGTACAAAAGTGTTACGAAATAGGACACATATGTGTTATTCAATACCTGTGCTCTAGTTTCTATTTGTCCTAATAAAAATGGGGTAAACAATTTACGTAATGAACAATAAGTATTCTTTTCGGATTATTTATGAAATATATCAATATCTTACCACATTGTCAAGGAATATGACTACCACGACCAATCCAACGTTCAGAAAAGTTATGTTTAAGTATATTCTAACTGCCTTCTCTCTAGAATGTGGTGGAACGCCATTATAGAAACTTAAGAAGCGATAGCAAAAGGAAATTTCAAACATAATGACGGCACGGCACCTAAAGAAGATGAAATATATTTTCTTCATTAAGACATTTAGCACCCATAACAAAGCATTTTGTGATGTTACATTATCATCTTTAAGTTGTTTTAATAAGAATAAACTATGAATAATGCTTATCTACAGGTATTCAGTGCTTTACCGCACAAATATCAAACTAATAATTATTGTGCAGCTGACTTATAAAATACATTTATCTCGAAAACGTTTGAATTTTCAGGTTACTAACAAGTATACCTTTGCTTTGTAAAA
Organism: Diabrotica undecimpunctata; assembly: GCF_040954645.1. NCBI lineage: Eukaryota > Metazoa > Arthropoda > Insecta > Coleoptera > Chrysomelidae > Diabrotica > Diabrotica undecimpunctata. The sequence goes on along the minus strand of NW_027312568.1, from coordinate 22,580 downwards.
ATAATGTATCTTTAATATTTTTTAACACAAATAGAGCTAACTTAAAGAGCAAAAAAGTTAAGTGCAAATTTATGCCACACATGTGGCATATGTGGCGCCCTCTATTAGTTACATTAAAGTAAGTATAAAATTATAATTTATCCTACTCAAAAGCATCCAACTGTAAATTTTTGTCAAAAAATATTTACAAACGTAAAAGTTTGTAGCGAAAAATAGCGAAAAATAAAATTTTAAATTTCCACTTTAACACCCTGTATCTTTCTTAATATCAACATTTTATTAAAGCAAGTCGGCTTAAATCGTAATATTTTAAAGTGCAGAACCTACGGTTTCTGTTTGTACAATTACTTAAGGACCACCCTGTATAATATGGACGAGAAAATATGTCGATTAACGTTACATAATCAATAAACAGTTTTGATAAAGAAAAGTGTCCAATGAGTCCAACATGTACAGAATGTTACAATAGTATCCTGTGGTAACGCTATGGGTACCTCTATTCCTCCTGCAATTTTATTTAAAGGCATATGACTTAAACTTGAATGGTCAGATTCATTACCTCCTGGTAGAACTGTAATGATGACACCTAAAGGCAACATGACAATTGAGATTGGTTGCGCCATTTTGCGAAGTACAAATCAGCTGGCAACTGTCTATTAATTTTTGTTGGTGCTTCGTCTCATCTCGATTATTCTATTGTTCAAGCAGCAGATAAGCTTGATATTAGCCTATATTACTTGCCCAGAAATGCAACACATGAGCACCAGCCCATGGATAAGGCTGTTTTTAGATCCTTCGAGTACTTCTGGAACTATGTGCTTTCAAATACTGGACACAAACAGTGATCGCTCAATAAAGAAGCAACGTTTCGGAACTATTTTCTCCATAGTATAAGTCCATGAAACTAGCTAACATCAAATCGGGATTTTCGGCAACAGGCATCTATCCTCTGAATCCAGATGTAATAGCAATAGAGGCGTTTGATTCCAGTACAGTAACTGAAAACCCTATTGAACCTGATGAACCATTATTCGAAAATTATCTACTTCGACTACATTCTTTTTAAGAGCAGTCTCCTTCTTCAAGTACATCGAAGGTTGGAAAAATTAAAAAGCGCTCTGTCGTAGAGTCATCGACAAGTAATAGCGATTCTGATGATATAGAGTTAAGTGAGATGGAAACATCAGATAAAGAAAAACATGACACTTCATTTTCAGATATGCTAACCACTCCAGATTAAACCAATAACACCCGTAAGGAACAAAATTTACCTACAGTATCAAAGAAAGGTTCTTCGAGTACCAACGAAAACTGGTTTTAGAAGACGTGTAATGAGGATAGAGTAGCCGATATGAGATTATGCAGCGTTTGTTTGTGTTACTTACATAAGGACGGCCTTGGACTAACAAAAGAAGATAGAAGACAAGAAATAGGTTCTGTTCTATATTTTGTTTCGTGTTTTGAGTTATTTTTGAGGTTATTTCGCATTATTTTATAATTTAAACAAACATATTAGAACACACCATGAGAGACGACAAAGAATTTAATGTGCTGTTTACAAGTAGATGAAAATTATGAAGTTCTTTATAATTACAAGTTAGAAAAATATTCTAATAGAAACGCCAAGGAATTAGCATGGCAGAAGGTGTAAATACCATTAAGTCTATTTTTATTTATAAATATCATGAATACATTATTTTATTTGTTTGGTTTCAGATGAGGAATGTAAAAAGAGGTGGAGAATGTTACGAATTAGTTTCTTAAGATATCTAAAAGAAATCAAGAAACCAAGTGGCAGTTCTGGAAAAAAAAATTGTTCTATTTCGAAGATGCAATGAAGTATTTAATGCCATATACAAAAAGCCGACATCAAACTGGAACTGCGAAGTCTGACGAAGACGAGGTATGTGATAATTATTCGCAAAGGGAGGACAGCCAAACCTTTCGCAATGAAAAAGAAACTGTAAATATTTCAAATATTCAACCAAATAATAATGAAGAAGAACTAACTGAATTGAGGACTTCACTTTCATTAGAAAGTACAGTTTCTTCAGTGCAGACAGATTTACCAAAAACAATTCCGCCAAAGTTCTGTTTCAAGAAACGCAAAATTGAAAATATGTACTCAAAACTGGGAAAATTCAGCTCTACAATGTCTGAATGTCTTGTGTAATAAATACAATGCAAATATACAAAAGAAAGAATTATCCAACGAAGAAGACGTACTTACTTTTCCTGAAAAGCTTACTCCCTGACTAAAAAAAAATTGAATGATGCTCAAAAGAGACAGTTTAAAAAAACGAATTTCTGATCTTTATGATAACATTCTCAATAAAGACTCTACACGTAGTACTGTACAGATTCATCTTCAATCACCATATTCTTCTGCAGTATCAGTATCTTTTTATGAGAGCAACATACAATATTCAGCTGATAATGGAAAACAATGTGCGGATCTTGTCAATGCCACTGTTTTTAAATAAAACACTATTTTCAGTTTTGTAACCTTATTAAATCAAAATATAGGTTTATATTAATTTTATTTTTTACTTACCTCAATGTAATTAACAACTTTTCTTCAATTTCTAAAGCCAGTCTGAAGTTCGTATCCTTTTTAAGTAAGTAAGGGCCGAGACCAGAAACTAATCTAATCTAGTAAATGTCTGCAAAAACATTCTATAAAATGATTGAAATTTTTCCAAATGATCACGTAATTCTCGTGATACTACATAGGAACCATTTTTAAGATATTTTGTTATACGGATACATCCAATAACGTCGTTCTTCTGGTTTTTTATTATGTTTTGATAATAATAATGCGATAACAACAGCAACTATTGCGTCATCCAAACTATCATATATTATCAGTGTCCATTGCTAACTGCTAAACTGAAACTAAAACTAATTTTATTTTTTATTTGTGTATCGCCGAAACAGTTTTTTTGTTTTTGTTTCATATTTCACATTTCACGTTTCATGTTTCACGTTTTACGTTTCGTTGATGTGTGGCCCGACTAAAGCCGTACAAATCTGATTAATAATATAAGCAATAAGAGTATATATCAACTACAGAATAATTACGTTATTAAACATTTTAAAATTGGGACTTGGTGTGTAGATTTAGAAAATGGCAAGCATAGCACTTGAGCATTGTTCACTGATTATTACAACTCTGAGATAGCGCGTTTCATCGATATACGTACTTACAGATAATGATAAGAAGATCTGTTCTTAACGCTTACCTAAAACAACAAAACGAAAAAATTTTAGTTTTAAAGTAGGAGAAAATTTAATATAATTTTTTATATGTTTATATACAGTATTGTGCAAATTAATGTGAACAAACAGAATTAATTTGTAAATATGATTTATTTAGACCAAAGGTAAATTTAGGTACACTTACACGAGATTTTTTCATTAATTAGTATTTAATATGTCCCCCTTTTACTTTTATCACTTCCTGGAGTCTTCTAGGCATGGAATCCACAAGTTTTTGCAGTTGTTTGTGATTGCTTCATCTCTAAACCACACCTTAATCACTGCCTCCACCATTTTTGATTTTGTCGTACAGTCAAATTTTTGCAGTTTAGCCTTACATATTGCCACAAATTTTCAATAGGATTAAGGTCAGGTGAATTCCCAGGCCAATCAAGAAGGGTAATATTATTATCCTTGAAGTATTTCATCATAACCTTCGATACATGGCACGAAGCTGAATCTTGTTGAAAAATTGCAGTCCCTTCGGCCTGTACTTTGTCAAGCTCTATAGCTAAGCGTTGCCCTAACATGGCTTTGTACTTTTCACTGTTCATCATACCTTCAATATGAATAAGAGTGCCAGTTCCTGAGTATGAAAAACAGCCCCAGATAATTTTTTTGGTGGGATGTTTAACTGTTTGGTTAATATGGCTAGCTGAAAGTGACTCATTGGCTGCCTTTCTTACGAATTTTGATCGCTGGCCCTACACTAGGAAGTGAATTTTTTTGCCCAATTTAGTCTTTCTTTCATCATAGGCGCTGTCAGAAGTTGTTTCTTCTGCGGTCTCACGGCTCTTCTCCCTCCTTCTAAGAGACGTCTGCGTACCATTGAGTCGTGAATTTTTATTCCAGCCTTTTCTAAATCTTGCTGGAGATCATAACTTGTTTTTCTGGATAAAGTTTGCTATCGCACAAAAGAAAGGCTTCATCTCGACTAGTAGTCTTCCGTTTTCTTCCACATTTTCCTTTACGCTGCACTTTAACTCACCCTGTTTTCTTTTTTTGTTTAATTATTTTGTTTACTGCACTCAAACTTACACAACACTCCTTTGTAATGTCTCTCTGAGTCATTGGTGTATGCTCACTAATTGTTATGATATGATCCTTTCTCTTTTCCTAGGAGTGATATCCATACTAAAAAGTTAAACCTGATTGCACAGGTAAATCAATGAAAATAACACCAACTTGCACATTATCTGAGATACAAGAAAATGTAATAATGATATAAAACACAAAGCACGTGGTTTGAACAATATATTAATAAGGTTTTGAGGTTATGTTGTTTGTTTTGACAAAACAGTTGACTGAATAGGTACAGCAGGTGTGACAACTTATGAAAACTGAATTTCGATCTCTGTTCACATTAATTCGCACAATACTGTATAGTTTTTATATAAATATTAAAAAGGTTATAACCTGCTGACAATACACAATTTTTTTTTTAAAAATATTTTAAAGCGAAGCTTCTGAAAGTAAAATGCTGAGGCGAGCGTCACGAAAGAAGCGCCACGAGACAACGTCACGAGTAGCATCACGAAATAACGGTCTTTACATCGATTAACTCTCCATCAATTCGTTTTTAGTCATCATATATTTATTCCAAACAGGTTTAAATTAAAAACTGCATAAAAAATAATTAACAAAAATACAGAAATTAAATGAAAAGTAAAAAATTAAGAATATCTGTCAATAAAAGATGAAGTAAAACAAACAGAAAAATAAAACATCGACACTAGAATGCGCTTCATAACGATTTCAAATGTTTTAAATTACGTCAAAATTTAAAAGTCATAAATATCGTTGAATTAATAACCATATTAAATCATTTGTTTTTATGAACTTCCTGTTTTAAAATAATTTCATATAAATAAAACGTGGATTTTTACACTTATTATTAGTTCGAATCTAGTATTAAAGTGCGACAAAAAGAATTATTAGAAAAATATTTTATGTTGAAATTTTATATCTCTACTTTGGAAGATTTCTAAAGCAGCACATTTTAAATAATATGGCTTTTTATAAAATAGCCGTCACCATAAAGATTTGGAAGCGTTCATTAACGTTAGGGAGACGTTATACAATATGTAAATCTCAGTTTTATTAAAATCTACTCCCAACGTTGGAGCAAGTCATAAAACGTTGGCACCAACATTGACTCCAACACAGTTTTGTCGGTACACACATTGGACGAACGCTGTTGGGGCCAACGTTGGCCCCATGTGTAGAGCCGGCGTAAGGTAGTCTTAAAACGAACATATTCAACGCCACCAAAGAAATTATTGAGACATTTTTTACCGACAGTATTAAACGAATAATAGTTGAACGCAACGTAACAGGCAAAAGATCCAGACAAAGATCTCTAGCATAATAGTCCATAGACCAAATAAAGAACATTACTGACTACACATTCTCCGAAGCAAAACGATATGCGCAAGAGAGAGATAATTGGACATAACTAGCAAATTGCGAATAGCGAATGAGGAACAAATTAGAAGCCTTGGAGATGTGGTCATATCGTAGAGTGCTTAATGTATTATGGGAAGAGAAAATGAGGAATTGGTAGAAAGAAATATTCATGGTTTCAAAACCTTCGTCAATGGACTAGATTATCAGCAAATAAATTGTTACATGCAGCGCAAGATCGACGACAATATCGGCAAATAGTCAAGGAAGGTACCCACGACCAATTTGGGCATGGTACTGAAAGCAAAAGAACAAGCAAATTACGTGACGCCACTACATTCTTACGAAGGAGAAAAGATAGAGGAAAAGGATTAATATCAGCACTGATATTCTCAAAAGGATTAGGTTAAGTTTTAAATGGACCAAGTGAAATTTCAGTCTTTAAGCTTTGGGGCTAGGTGACCGTGACAAAAGAGGAAATTATTTAATTGAATTTGTAACTAAAGAGCAGCATTTGTACATATTTCCACTTCTTTTTTGTTAAATTTAGGGTATTGACTTTTGCGATATTTTTATCTATTACTGCCATGTATTTGGTCTCTCGTTTATTTAGTTCTAAACCCATTATTTTTGCATCTTTCTCCATTGTTTGTACCGTCTGTTGCAATTCTTTTTTATTTCTACTTAAAATGACTATATCGTCAGCTAAAGCCATACACCTTTTAGTTTAGCCTCCTTTATTATCCTTCAATATTTTTCACCACAAAATTAAAATACAGTGATACAATTGAGGCGTTTATTTTAGAAACAACATAAGTCCAAAATTTACGAAAACGCGATTGTGGCGTCATCATGTAAAAGACACTGAACTCTATCACCCCAAAGATTCGTTTCTCCCAAAAACATCACATAAGCCAGTTTAATAAAAATAACCAAAGTAAAAGGCGAGAAGCATATTAATCATAAAGAAAGACAAGTAGAAAACCGCACTCTTGGAAGAAACTGCAGGTAAATAATAGCTTTAACGTAAATATTGAATATTTTTCTTACAATATATTTTTTGTTATAGATGTAAACGGCTCAAGTGTGATGAACATATTAGTAGGGACATAAAAGTGGTTTTATCAACAGTTTTATAATATGAACAATAAAAATCAGCAAGACTATCATTTGTCTGGTCTAATAACTATAAAACCAGTAAATACACGCCGCCTGAGAAATAGAAATGTGGGTACTGAAAAACCACATGCTGCAGGATATGCATTGAAAATAAGATATGAAGGAGAGGAAATAGAAGTCTGTAAAGAGACATTTTTGGGCATTTATGGTAAAACTGTTGGTAGACTTAGACGCCTACAAAACCATTTGGTCACACGAGGTATGGCGCCAAGGGATTTAAGAGACATGATAAGAAAAGGTCAACTGATTATTCAGATACCGTAATTCATTTAATAAAGTCTTAAGTCTTTTAAAATAATTTATCTTAAGTCTTTTAAACCAGGGCAATCCCATTACTCACGACGCAAAACCCACTTCGTTTTTACCTGCTGGAAGGCTTAACCATAAAAGACATGCATTCCATGTTTCGATCTGAATACCTGATCAATATCCTTTATAAAATCTACTGGAAAATATTTACATTCAACTTTAATATAAAGTTTGGCTTCCCACGATCCGATACATGTGCTCAGTGTGATTTGTTCCAACAAAAACTTACTTTCAAAGGAATCAACGATGCAGAAAAAGTCCAAATAACAATGGAAAAGGAGATTCGTTTAAAAAAGGCTGATGCATTTTTTACAAGGAAAATACGATACAAGACACAGGCTATGGCTGGAGAAATCGATTGCATTAGCTTTGATTTCATCCAGAATCTACCTCTTCCCTATATTCCATCAAATCCAGTTTTTTATTCACGTCAGTTGTGGTACCACGTATTCGGTATACACAATCTTGGTACAGATGAGGCATTTATTTACACCTACCCTGAAGGACAAGCGAAAAAAGGTGCAAACGATGTGTGTTTCATGTTGTTACATTTTATTAACAATAATAACTTTACGACCAGGAATCTTGTACTAATAAGTGATGGATGTCCTGGACAAAACAAGAATTATGTTATGTTGCACTTTTTATTTCTTCTTGTCCATGTACTTAAACTTTTTGACACAATTAGGTACCTGTTTCCGGTTTGAGGCCATTCATATCTCCCAAACGACCAGGACTTCGCACTGATCGAAAAAAAAAAGACGCCATTTGAAAAGAGTAGAGACACCTGAAGAGTGGGACAAAGTGTCATTGTCAGCACGAAGTAAACCCTCCAAATTTTCCTTACTCAAAATGTACCCCTCAATGTTTTTTGACATAAAGCTAGCCACCGATCAATATTTTCTGAAAACAGCTAAACCGCCAATTTCTCTAAAACTAGTGCGCATGTTCGAAATTACTGCAGAGACTGCTGTAGTGAAGTTGAAGGATACCTACAATGGTCCATGGGGATCCTTTATTGTCAGAAGTAAAGTCGCAACAACTAGTTTAATAAAACTCACACGAAGTTATTTGCAAGCTGTGCCAATTTCAGCTGCTAAACTGAAAAATTTAAGAGCGCTCTTACCTTATTTAGGAAATGAAAAAAATCGAAGCTTTTATGAAGGCATTTTTACCCGACAAAATCTGCAGAGCAATGATGCCTTAGAAATCGATGAAGATGACAACAGTAGTGGTTGTGATGAATCCTAATTATTTTTTGTAACTTAAAATTCAATAAAAACTTAAGTTTATAACATTACTATTATTTTATTTTTTCTTTCTTTTAAAAACAACATAAAATTTTTGTTTTTTTTTAATATCATGAGATTTTGTCTAAAAAGTAATTGTCAGAAACCCTTTATTTAACTTATATTCGTCACTGTACAATTTAAAGGTTTTTCGAAATATGGTAATAAACTCGAGAGAGCGTTCTCTTCATTTTCTACAAAATCAAAATTTTGGACTTATGTTGTTTCTAAAATATACGCCTCAATTGAACCACCCTATCTCAATCTAATTTTTACATCTAATTTTTCTTATATGTTTCCGTTGGTTGATTTTGTTTTTTGTTTATTGCCATTTTTACTTTTTGTTATGCTTATTGATACTTCTGGGTATTTAAGTGTTTTATCTAATTTGCTTTTTTCTAATTATTGTACTTTAAACTTCTCTTATATCAATGCTTTATGGGTTTCTTTCTGGAATTTCAGGTTGAATATCTTTTATATTAAAAATTTGGTCGAGAACTCCCCTTTCCTTCCTAAATTTAGAAGACTCTGAGATAGCGCGTGGTATTTCATTTTTTACATTGGTTTTTTCTTTATCAACTTCGCCAGTAGCTGGTATGGTTCTTAAATCACAGAAGACTTCTTCAAAAACTATGTGACATCAGAGTAGACAATAAACTCATTTATATTGTTACGTTATGTTGTTCGTATCTCTTAATGATAAGAATAGTAAATGGAGAACACAGAAGAATGGTCTTGCTTAAGGCAGCGAAAATTATTAAATAAATAATAAATAATAACATTAAAAATATTTAAATTTTAAAAATATAGAAAACATAATTTTTATGTTTAATTAATTTTTTTTATAGTTACACAAACAATATCTACAAAATAATCACGAGTGAAAGTCGTCTGAAATAAATAAACGAAACAAACTCCAAGTGGATAGACTACATTATGCTGATGGACCGTGTGATTTAAGCAGCGTTCCTGAGGAATACAGCGTCAGTACAGGTAACTAGACGATATCCACTGGGGAAATCTTATCTCCTCTCTTGTGAAATCTGGTCGTGGATGGGTTGACAACTAAACTCGGCAACAAAATGGTATGCGGCTGACCTGGTGACCTTAGCCTGTGATAAATTGACTGGTACAGTTATAAATAGAACACAACAGGGGCATTCCCCCAACAATTCAAAATGTAGGAATTAACATAAGCTCCCAAGAGTCGAAAATCGTATAATTTACCAGAAAAAATAGGTTGTCTAAACCTAAATGCCGCAAATTTAAATCTGATGAGTGAAGTAAACTACTTTCTGGTAATATTAGACTGGAGATTTACTTACCATCAGCAGCCAGAAGAAATAACAAATAAATCGTTGACATTGTTGGTAGCGAAATGGACTAACTGAAAAATGTGTGGTATTGAACCAGACATGTTATATTGGAAATATTGGAATTATAACTTGGTAGTGGTATGGTAACCATTAGTGCAGTAAATAATGTCATTCTAAAATTAAGCAAGGTGCAAAGATTTTGTTGAGTTAGAATTACGGTATCTGTGAGCTGCACACCAATAGCAGATATGGATGCTCTATTGGACCTTCCTGTTCTGTTTATAGTTTATAGTTATTAGAGGGAGGCTAGAATAAAATACTATGTCAGAAATAAAATAAGGATTATAGGGGGTGAGCTACGATGATTTGATAAGATACAAGCCTAAAGTACGGTTACGCTAGCCCCTTACCTACGATTGAACATCAAGGCAGTATTCAATGCTCTCTAGAAAATACGCGTCAAAGCAGGTATTTATCAATGCTGCGATATTTTACGATGCTGACGTCCTATCTAGTTGAGATTTCTATGGAATAATTCGAAGCAAGATCGAGACATTTCTAGAGGGATAGACGTACAATATATATATATATATATATATATATATATATATATATATATATATATATATATAATAATAATAAAATAATAATAAAAAAACATTATACTATCTTTCCAAGTGAACATTTGCTCATGAGAGAGATCAAAGGAGAAGAGATTGAAAGAGAATCAAAGGAAACATACAACCTAGGCTGTAAGTTTACACCTCGAATACAAACGGGTCTAAAACTGCGAAAAGCTCGGGTGCAGGAATATGCAGCAGTAGTGGGAATGTAAATATTTGTAGTCCATCCAGGTAATTATTATTTACGCAATTCTGGATTGTTCAAGAGAAATTAACATGACGGCATTCGAATTTAACCGGATCAATATATGCACAGATAGTAAGGTGGCTATAGGGATTCTGAGAATCCTCTTATAGGGACTCCTAGAACTATAGGGATCCTAGGCTATAGGGATTCTGAGAATCCTCTTATGGGGACTCAGTATCATAACATGCTTTCTTAGCAGACCTATTCCAGCCAAAAGAGACAGGCATATAATGAGCCTGTTTGATGAAATCATGGACTCAGTAGCAGAGAACATGGAACAATCGGTCACATTTTGCATGGCTGCGAGACACTAGATCGCGGACAGCAAACGGATTGCAATGTACCGTGATTCTGATTTAATCACAAGAAATAATGTCAATAAGTCGAAGAACGGTAGAGTAAGAAACCTGATCTAACTTATACAGAAGTAAAAAACTTCAAATTTGTATCTTGGTATAAAAACATTTAATTTAAAACTTGCTAAAAGTGTCGTCCAAAATTTACAGGTGCATAACGCAACGTTTTCGATGTAGCTCAGATCATCCTCAGTGCCTTCTTTTGGCACTTGAAGCTAACACTAAAATTGTAGCGGAGACATCAATATATGGTTTTACATATTTAGATTTAAATTCTAATGCGACCTTAAGTTGCATTAATGGATAAAGCTTTTAATACTTAAAGAGCAACATGTTTCTTTGCTCGACTTGAACACGTAATTCTTGTCAGTTAAAACGATATAGACCAACTGGCTGAGGTGACAGAAAGTATAATTCAGAAACACAGCATTGACATGACGAGATATGTGTATGATCAGAAACTAATGTAATTTTTTATAAATATAAAATTTTTTTGTACTAATACCTAATATTTTATTAGTAAAAGTAAAAAAAAATTATATTTATAAAAAATTACATTAGTTTCTGATCATACCCATACCTCGTCATGTTAATGCTGTCTTCCTGAATTACACTTCCTACCACCTCAGCGAGTTGGTATGTGTTGTTTTAACTGACAAGAACCACGTGCTCAAGTCGAGCAAAGAAACATGTTGCTCATGTGCTCTTTAACCCAGATATTACTGAAACTTTTATTGTTAACATTTTGAATTAATTTCGAATTTTCATGGAAATTATAGCATATGGAACCAAAAAACACAATCATATATTTTTTTATGACGATACCTGTCAAGTTTTGACATGTTCTTTTAAAAGGACGGTAGTAATATACGGTACCAGATATCATATATATTTTATTAGTATCAATTTACAAAGAATGAAAGGATTTAAAACAAAATTTTGGATGTAAAGGTATTTTGCACTTTTCACACAAAAACTGGACTTTTTTGTGACAATATCCACATCGCGATTGCTTTTCTTGATAAAGAACCAAGTGGTTAATACCGTCATATCTTGAATTGGCTACCGAATTCGAATTCCGCTTAGAAGGTCCGCGTTTTGTTTCTTTTTTAAAAGTTTCCAAAATATTAGTTGCAATAGATCTTCTAAATTCAAGTTGATCCAGTTTACCGTCTTGAGTTTTGTGAATCTGCCACGCATTTTGAATAGCCATATCAACGCAATGAGCAAAAAGGGGAAAATACCATTTTTTTCCTATTATGGTCACTCGATATAAACTGATATTCTGGTCACTGCAATCAACGCCACCCATGAAGTTATTGTATATTCTAACAATATTTGGTTGAGGAACTTGAATATGTTATGCTTGTGAAAATCTCTTTACAGAGAAGCAAGGCATTACTGGTACAAAATTGGAAGCAATAGAAACGATATTATTATCATGCCAGCGGCAAACCACTATTTCTGTATTTTTATCAAGACGATACTCGTATTTACCACGTTCAGTTTTTTTCATAATAGATGAACAGGGTAAAGGGCATTTCATGGTGCGATTTTCCCTTACAGTGCCTGTACCAAATATGCCTCTTTGTTTTAGCTCATGCAGTAAATGAATAGAAGTAAAATAATTATCAAAAATAAGATGGAATCGCCTTTGAGGCCATACTTCATTCAATCTGTCTGCATAGGATAGAACTACTGATGCACCCAATCCAAGGACTTTATATTGTTTAGGTATTGTAGTGGAATTACCTTGGTAAGGAGAAAACCAAACTATGTATGCCAGACGAAGGGCTCCTACCCACATTTTGTACCCCCAACGGATTGGTTTTCCCCTGATCAATTGTTTTGTGGGATGGCGACCAAAATACGGAACCATTGCCTCATCTATGCTGTGATGTTGTTCTAAAGGGGAAAATTGTATAAATTTTTTGTTTATTACGTCGAACAGGGGTCGCATCTTGGCAAATCTATCAAACTTATCTAATGACAAGTTATTGCAAACATGCAAAACTTTTATTATGTGAGAAAATCTATCCCTAGATATAGCAGCTACCACCATTGCGTTGTGCGAATCATCACGATTTTACCAGTACATGTACCTTTTCGGCACAACCACATAACCACTCAATACAAGAACGCCTATAAAACATCGAATCTCATTTTGAGTAATGTCGTTCAAAAGATTTCTTTGTCCTGCGTAGATGTTAGTGTATTTGGTAACCAAATTGATGACTTCATCATCAAAAAACAAATTGAAAATTTCCATCGGCGACTGAGTCATTTTCGGTCCAAATTGAGTTTTCCAGTAAGTACAATCAGGGTGTTGATACAAGTCTCCTTGAATCCAGTGTGCAGATATTGTCTTCTCTAATTGATGGGGCAGCTTTTCCTTGGAAAGAAACAAAGCCAATGGTATATTGTCATCATCCGAATCTTCTTCTGGGTAGGCTGGAATTCACAGAATCTTGTGGTAATTCAGTCGCGTTGTCAAAAACAAGTTCTACATCGTTTCTCAACTGACTACCCGGTAAATTATTTATTGTAGTTAGTTCTTCATCACCGGAGTCGCAATCGGTGACATCATCATTGGCATTTTCTGGGGGAAATATGATCAAACCATCTGGAGGGACTGGGATTTCATCAGAATCAAGCTCTTCTAATAGCTCATGCAATTTGAGAGGCCTCCTGAAACAATACGCACGTTGGTAGTACTAATTACTACCGTCCTTTTAAAAAAACAAAATGAAATCCCAAGCGGCGAGCCTTTGAAACAACGTGACAACTATTCGAGCCAAGAATATACGTACATAAGTCCCTATTATACAATAATCCACATGCCAATGCCGTGAAATAACAGTTTTTTAATTCTAGACTTACCTCCAATTATAAGCATCCATTTTGTAGTCCAAAACCTGGCAATTTACACAGATAACCTCACAATTACAGCAGGTGCCCGCACTAAAATCGTTAAAACTTGTCGAATGCTGGCTCTTGAAAACACTCCATCTAGAGCCATCTATCAGATGGTAGCTGTACTAACCTAAATTACGCATAATTTACACTGCCTTTTAAAAGGACGGTAGTAATATCTGGGTTAAGTATTAAAATCTTTATCCATTGTCATCGACCTAAGGTCGCATTAGAATTTAAATCTAAATATGTAAAACCATATATTAATGTCTCCGCTACAATTTTAGTGTTAGCTTCAAGTACCAAAATAAGGCACTGAGGATGATCTGAGCTAGATCGACAACATTGCGTTATGCACCTGTAAATTTTGGACGACACTTTTAACTTAAAATTTAAATTAAATGTTTTCATACCAAGATGCAAATTTAAAGTTTTTTTTACTTCTGTATAAGTTTTTTAAACTATGGTATACAGCCAACTACTGGGATTTTTCCATTAATTTTTATTTTTAAACCTGATCTACATTAGCACCGAGATCTTTTTGGGATACAGCATTACTTAAAAAAAATTAGGGTACCAGTAATTTATTATATTAAAATATAGCTAATTAAGCTTTAGTTGACTTTATTTTAACTCTAGATATATCTAGAAAACCATTTTATTTTAAATTTCTAACTGTACATACTCTTTTAACTTGTCCAGACCTGTTAAAGCATTTACTTTTTAACAAATTGGGTTACATTCTAAAAATATTATCTCTAAAGTGGGTAAACGCGAGTTTCAAACAGAAACTTTGTAATTTCTGTTACACTCATTGATTGCAACTGGCAAAACGCGAAAACTTTAACTCGAGGAATTTATTCAATGACTTTCGCGGAATTTACCCAAAGGATTTCATTGCAATTGCATTGTTACAAATCAAGGCTTGCTAAACAAATCTCCGTTATTTTAATTATATAGATCAAATTGGGTTTAGTAGTAGTTTTGTATTAACTTGACTGTTTACAAATGTCTATTGAGTTTCTTTTTATAGAAAATATTTGTTATTTTTGAATGACTTCAACAACAAAAATAGAGCATACCTAATAACAAATCAAGCTAGATGCACAATAAAATCAAATGAGGAATACCAGACCCTAAAAAGGAAAAAAAACAGATTACATAGAAGACGAAAAAATATATTTGAAGAAAAATAGTTAGAAAAGCAGTTAAGCCAAGAATAAGGAGCTGTACGGGTGGAGAAGGAAATATCCTAAGTAATACGGTTTCAATCTTGAACCGATGGGTTGAATTTAGAGACGTAAAATTTAACAGCCATTATATCGAAATAGCAGATAACACCGTAGCAGATCGAAATGATTGGAATCTATTCAACCCAAACGAAAGACCACATACCACTTAAGAGTTTGCCGAAGCCGTTAAAAAGCTTAAAAATGATAAAGCACCGGAAACTGATCAAATTTGTAGTGAGCTCTACAAGAATGGTGGCGACGCCCTGCTAAAGCACTGCATAAACTTTTACTTCTTGTCTGGCAAAATGAGACCATTCCATGTGAATAGTTTCAAGGCGTGAGATGCCCGTTACATAAAAAAGGCGATCAGCTCCAGTGTGACAACTATAGAGGTATAACCCTGTTAATAACTGCTTACAAAATACTAGCAAATATTGTCTACGAAAGGTTATAAGTTTACACAGTTGCCAAAATTGGAAAAAACGAGGCCGGATTTACTCCAGAAAAATCCCAATTGACCAGATTCATTTAATAAGACAAATCCTCGACAAAGCATTAGAATTTAACATTGAAACCCATCAGCTATTCGTTAACTTCAAGGCCGCATACGACAGTGTCAAGAGAACAGTACTGTACCAATCAATGCGTGAGTTAGGTATACCAGAAACAATTATTATCCGATTAACGAGAATAACAACGTCTAATTTAAAAGCCAGCGTTAGGATACAGGGAGGAAATTCTGGATAATTTGAGATAAAAAATGAACTCAGACATGGGGATTCCCTGTATTGCCCCCTATTTAATATTGCCTTGGAAAAGGCAGTCCGAGAAACACGAATTAGAGACGGCGGTACTATTAACAATTGATAGATACAAATTTTAGCATATGCTGATGACATTGACATATCAGGGCGTAGCAAGCGGGATATTGAGCAATATTTTCTAGAATTAGTAACGACGACGGCGAAACAGGTCGGTCTAGTCATCAACGAAGACAAAAACAAGTACATGTTGGTTACCAAGGATACTATAGCAAATGAGGAATGGCAAACAGTATTTGAAAATCATATGTTTGAACATGTTGACAGTGACTACTACCAATAAAAAAGCAAAGAAATTAAAAGATGAATAAATCTTACAAATAGGGCATCCACTCAAGAAATATCAAAAAAAAAACTAAAATTATTAGATACAAAACACTGCAGAGGCTGGTGATCAAGGGCAGTGGCGCAAAAGATTTATACCCGGTTCACAATTTGTTGATAGCTCACTACAAGTTTAACCCTAATTAGAAAACTGAAATACAGAGAGGATAGGAAATACGATATAATAGTAAAAACCAATCTAAAACAGACGGTTTAAGACGTTTTCGACTAACCCACCTTATATCTGAAGGAATACAATACCTTATAATCCTATTACGGGGGTATTTTGAATGGTTAGAGATGAACGATGAACGACCAGTGTCGTAGAGTATATGATTGAAACATTTATTTGAACTAAATAAATATATTTTTTAAATTGTACTTATGTAAATTATTGTATTTTTTATTAAAACTTATTTATTTTATTCAAAAATAAAAAGTTTCTTGCCATTTGTAAAAGATACATTTATTTAATTAAGGAAAAAGGCGCCAAATGTCGCCTGGCAAAATTTCCAATGTGTTTTAAATGTATCCATTCTTTTCGAATCCGGAGAAAACTAATAAATATTTTTGAAAATTTAAACGCAGAATGAAAGATTACATTATTACTCAGGGGAGAAAGTCCCTTAAAACTTCTACAATGTTTATTTTAATATGTTATGTAACAGGGGTGAAAATAAAAGAGAAAATATAGTATAATTTTTAATTGAAAATATTGCATGCAAAAGAAACTTTTTATTTATTCTAAAAAATATTTCATTCTGCCTTTAAATTTTTCAAAAATGCTTTTTAGTTTTCTCAGGATTTGAATAAAAAATGGATACATTTAAAACACATTGAACATTTTGACAGGCGACATTTGCGCCTTTCCCCTTTAATACCTTACGATTACAACTACTATTACTTACCTTATATAATTACGATTAGAAAACTATTCAAATTCAAAATAAATAGGATCAACTTCGGAATCCGAGTCGTCTTGAGGGTTATTAATTAGGTTAATAATCTCTACGGTCGCATCAATTATGTTATCAAGATCCCACATTTTTTGTTCTTCTTCTATTACATGTCTTACTGCATCTTTCCAGTTTTGTTTTGTAATATGTTATAAAGACTCGTATAACAATTCACGTACAGCTTGTATTTTATATGACGTATTTTTTCTAGCCACATAACTTTTCATTTGTGCCCAAATGAGTTCAATTGGATTTATTTCGCAGTGGTAGGGTGGAAGTCTAAAGACTGTCATGTTTCGCCCTTCCGCCATTTTGTCAACTACGTATTTCTTGAACTTAGATTTGTGTTGCCGAGCAATTTTTAAAAGTTCTGCTTTTACCATTCCATCTTCGTAAGGCAGATACTTATTCCGCAGCCAGTCAAGAATATCCTGTTTCTTCCACGCATTCGTTAGAAGTCTTTCTACTAGTCGTGAATGATAAGGTGCATTATCTAATACTATAATTGAATTTGGTGGTATGTGTTCAATCATTTGCTCAAAATACTCTTCGAAAACATCAGCTGTCATCTCCTCGTGATAGTCTTTTGTGCTTTTGGAATGAAATTCCAACAAACCATGCTTAACAAATCCTTTATCACTGCCAATGTGAGAAATTATTAATCTACTGCCTTTACCAGAAGGTGAGGAGATACCAGTAGACCAACCTTCCATAAAGGCTTGCCTGGAGCTTAATATATTTTTATCTGACCAAATTTTTTTAGAGTATGACCTGAGTTTACCCACGTTTCATCCTGGTAGAAGATGGGCCTTTCTTCAGCCCGGAATTTTCGTATGAATCTTAGATAATTTCTTCTCCAACATCATCTTCTCCTCCCGGTCAATCAAAAGTGATTTTCGGTCTGATTTCTCCCACCGGAAATTTAATTCTTTTAAAACTTGCCACAATTTAGTTCGTCCGATATGAGGCAAATCCGGGTCGTCTCTAACTTCTTGTAAAATTTTGTTTAGGTTTGGTATTTCTTTTTTGAAAAAAAATCCATGAATTTTCCTTCGAATACCATTTTTGGCAAATTCATCAATTTCAATAGGCTTTTTCCCTCTCTTTAAGTGTTCGTTTGTGTTTGGGTTAGCTATACTGTGTTTTTTTCTTTCTGATATTAACCTATATAAAGTTGACTCTCCTACGCCAGTCATGTTGGCACAACTTTCGACTATGTTGCGAACAGTGTTTGTGGGATTCTGCGAAACCAGAGCATCGTGAACATTCAGGACAATAGTCTTCTCTCTTGGTGAATAGACAGACTTACTGACTGTATGCAACAGTACCGGTGTAAAACTTGATGATGAAGCCATCACAAACAATCCAACAAAACGAGCACGAGCGAAAGGTACGTATATGTTCGTAGGTATATGGAATAAAAAATCACTCACGCACTGCATATAATTCGCAAAAGAAATATTCGAGACGCTAATTACTGCCGTAGACGCGGAAACACCGACGAGCCGCAAATAACATGCGATCAAAAACGTACTAAACAAAAAAATTGTTTTCGTTCGTAATAACTTCACCCTTTCAAGTTAAGTTTCGAATATAATTATATTATTAAAAATCTGGGGAATTCCATCTTAATTATCTTGCAACGAATAGTACCTTCGGATATGAATTCCAGGTTTCTAGTAAAGTGATTAAACGCGAAGATTAGTATTGAAATATCCAAAGAGATAAGGTATTCTTATTTACAAAATTGTTAATGGTTAAATTTTTATTAATATAATATAATAACCAACATTAGTCGTGAAAGTTTTAATTATTTTTTTGCTAAATATATTAGTATTAAAATATTACCAATATTATATATAACAGTATTAAAACATTATATTATTATTTAATGAATAAACACCTTAGGAACGCCTATGATTTACGACCGTTTTATGAGTTTGAGGCATATTTCGTGCTCTCAACAATTTGTGAACGAAGAATAATTTCGAATCATACCAACTCTTTAATGAACCAGATGTCGTAACTTTTATTAAAACACAGCGACTTATATGATCCGGACACAAAATACGAATGCCTGAGAAGATAATTGCCAAAAGCAGAGCCGAGCGCGAATTAGATGGTTAGATAAAATTAAGACCGACTTAGGAATCATAGAGACTAGAGATCAGAAGATGGCAACACGTTGCTAGAAACCGACCAGAATGGCGCGAAGAAACGGCCCACAAACGGATCCACAAAGGATTGTCGAGCCAAAGATGATAATGATGAAGACTTCAACAGAATTAACGAATTTTTTTCTTTTCACTAGGTATCCACAGTTGGCTTGATATGTTTTAAATGGATACTTTTCAACAAAATAATATAACGACCAAGTCGCAAGCGACACTAATGGTGCAGGGATATCTGCAATAGGTATGAAGTACCAGACACTGATGCGTCATACCCAATATTTTTTTTTATTAAATTTGCAAGTTTAGAATCTGCTATTAAAAGCTATTAGTAAATTTGAATATTGTAACTACATGAGAGGAGAAATTATCTACTGATAATACTCCCAATACTAACACTAACAAATTAAATTAATGTTGGATTAAATTTAACAGTAATATAAAAATTAAAATTAAAGCAGAAATTAAAGAATGAAGTCTGTTGGCCCGTGTCTCTTCAATCTTCGTCTGACTTCTGGTTAAAGGCGTAGTTGCCTTGCGTCCTCGTTGATATGGGCTGGCAGGTAAACTAGATAGTTTCTTGTTAGTCTGCTGATTTCTTCTGCAACGAACGGTATACCAGAGTCGTCATGTAATGTTTTGTTACTAACGTACCATTGTGCGTTAAAAATCATTCTGAGTATCTTGGATTGGATTCTCTGAAAGGTTTTTTAATAAGAAGGCTTGGCACAGTCCCATAGTTGCACTCCATATGTACATTTGGGCTTTATTATGCACTTATATACAAGAAGTTTATAATCTATAAATAGCTGCGATTTTCGGCCAATTAGCCAATTCATTTGACGTATTTTCATGTTGATATGGGTTTTTTTTGCCAAGATGTGTGCTTTGCAAGTGAGATTTTGGTCAAGTCTCATTCACAGGTATTTGATTTGTGTTTTTACTGATAGTAATATATCGTTCAGTGTGATTTTCGGGCATATGGCGTATCTATTCATGAATGTAATTTGATTAGAGTTGGCGTGGTTAACTTTGATTTTTCATCTATTCATCCAGTCTTGTATTAGATTCAGATATATTTAAAGATTTCCTAATGTTTTCAATCCGTAAATAGTTTTAAAAGTTTCTGAAATAAAATCATAAATAATTGGATTATTAACTGTGTTTGATTTCTCCTATACTAGCAGTCATAATATATTGGATGTTATGATAATATTTCCTCTAATTGTTTATTTTCATTTTTTATTAATTATTATCCTCTAATTATTATTTCTAGTTGCTTCGTTGTCTTTTTGTTCATCTAAAATTTTACTTATATTTTACTATACTATAAAATTATTAGACAGCTGTAGATTCTTCTATTAATATATATATATATATATATATATATATATATATATATATATATATATATATATATTGTGACAATTAGGGTTTATAGAAAATAATTTATAAGTTATATCCTACATAATATTAGATATTTGGTTGTTTTAAATAAGTTATACGTATTGGACATCTGTCAAATAACTGTCAAAGTTAAACTTGATAATTAAAAGACTCTGAGATAGCGCGTTAATAATTGTGTGTATATTAAACAGTATTTAATAGTTATATTACAATTAATTAGTATTCAAGATTCCCATTGATGTAGCCAACGAGTAAACATTACCTTATGATGTGATAATTCGAATTATTTTGTGTGTTATGGAAAAAGCAATTATTATTGGACTATAATATTATTATATTCAACTGAAGTAAAACTGCAGATACAGGTAACTGTTATATTCCTATTATTTTATCCACAGTGTCCTAATAGGACGACTGTTGCAATACTAAAAATTAAGTGAAGTGTTTTTGGTATCCAGAAACACTCACAAAAATGAACTCAAATCAAAACCTCACAACTCCACAAGTCCTCCCCACAAAATCATATGTCGCTGCTACTTTATCCAAACCTCCACCTCCTACTTTCCCACGTAAGGAGCAAGCCATTTTAATGCACGCTATTCCAAATACTGTTTTATTTGAATATGTTAAAGCTATAGGGGACATTGTTATCCCAAAAAACATTACCTTTGCATCACGTATTCCAAATAACCGCATCTGTATTTATCTTTCCTCGCCTACAGTTGTCGATAACCTTCTAAAAACACATCAAAATATCTCTATCAACTCTACAGTAGTTCCCATCAGAAGACTTATCACCCCAGCTAAACGCCTTCTTATATCTAACGTATCTCCTTCAATTCCACATTCCATAATTGAGAAAGCCCTTAAAGATATTGGATTACAGCTGGTCTCTCCTGTGTCATTTGTGAAATGTGGTGCACTCGGAGAAGGTTATGCACACATAATGAGCTTCCGAAGAGTAACGTATATTATCCCCGATAAAGAGAACTTTTCAATAGATAGAAACTTCGTTATTACATACGAAAACACACCTTATAGAATATTTATTTCTACGGATAAATTGCATTGTTTTTTATGTAAAGAGGTCGGACATACCGCTGACTCATGTACCAATAATCCAACTACTTTTTCTCAAACTGAACTACCCCATCTAGAGCCCTCTACATCTGAAATTACTGATATAATTTCTGACGTAAACACTCCTGTTCAATCAGACCTAACTACTTTAAATTGCACAGAAACCCACACTGAAATAGATACTGAAACTATACACCCATCAATTCCACCCACACAAGGACAAAAAAGAGCTATATCAACAGACAGCAATTCTGATATTCCTTCTCTATTATCTTCAGCAAGTACACCCGAACCAGCGTCTAACCAAATGCTTCCTCCGTTATCCACAAACACAAACACTATCTCCAAACCTCACAAGAAAAAAGCAAAAACTACAAAATCAGAGGAACATAATCTAACAGCTAGTTCACTACAATCCGTAGCGGCCATTTATAAAAATAATCCATCTGGTTTAACTTTGACCGAGACTCAGTTTATTGCTTTCCTAGAAAATACACATGGTAATCCTAGTCCACTTAATGAAGCTTTTGTTTTTACGTCAAATATTGAAGGACTATTACAAGACATAACAGTTCTCCATTCAGAAACTAAGGAAAGATCCCTTAAAAATCGACTTACGAGACTTCAAAAGAAAATCAAAAGACAGCTAAACTCAGATGACTCTGATAATATCAGCGTCTACTCTGAGATAGCGCG
>NW_027312567.1:0-28195 GCF_040954645.1 Diabrotica undecimpunctata | reverse complement strand
CGCGCTATCTCAGAGTGGCACAGATAAAAACAGGAAAATATCTAACGGAAGAATTCCTGGTTACAAAAGGCTTCCGACAGGGATGCTGTATCTCACCAACCTTATTCAAGATATATGTTGCAGCGGCATTGGAAAGATGGAAAAGAAAGGTACATAGGATGGGTATAAGAGCTTAGCAATGAATGTATATATACACTCCAGTTTGCTGATGACCAGATAGTGCTAGCGACCGACAGGGAAGACATGCAGTACATGCTAAGAAAACTGATAGAAGAATATAAAGACTGGGGAATGAATGTCAATACAACAAAAACCAAATATCTTTGTATTGGAAACGAGTCAGATAACATAGACCTCGAAAACGGACAACATATTTCCTGCTGTCAGAGCTATGACTACTTGGGTGTTGCCTTTAACAATACAGGAACTGATACACGGAAAATAGAAAAACGAATCACTCAAGCAAAGAAAGTCTTAGGATGTCTCAATGGTATACTGTGGAGTAAAGAGATAACGGAAGGAAGGAAATTTAATATATATGAGACCATGATTAAAACTACTCTTCTTTATGGCGCTGAAACATGGAGAATTAGTGAAAAGAACAAAAAGCGAATAGAAGCAGTAGAGATGGATGCAATGAGAAGATCTTTAGGTATTTCCAGACGAGACCGAATCAGAAATGATGTAATAAAACAACGTATGGGAATAGAAGGAAATATAACTCAAGATATAGAGAAGAAACAATTAAGGTGGTATGGGCATGTTCAACGGATGCCAGCATCAAGACTCCCCAAAAAAGTAATAGAATGGCAACCGATAGGTCGAAGGAAAAGAGCAAGACCCAGATTAGAATGGCAACACGGCGTAAACAAGTCCATGAGCGAAAGAAATTTAACAACAAACGACTGCGAAGATAGGAAGAGATGGTGTTTAGGTATCGGACAACGTCGAACGACGTTCTAAACCGATGTGTATATATATTATAGTCGATAATAAGTTTCTTTTTCTCTAAGGATTTCCTGAATTTCATTGCGCTTTCTACAGGTAGAGTTATTTAGTTGTTGTTGTAGTATTATGCTTTGTCTGAACTTAGGTAACGTTTGTATTGTGACTTTTCTATGTGTTTCATTGTAATTTAGTTTGTATTTTGTACCATAATTTACTGTTTTATATTTTTCTTAGTTTTCTGTGAAATTGAGCTCATAGAAATTCATAATCTCTATTAGAGTCTTGTCCTGTATACGTCTTGACATATTCAACCACAGTTCTGTATTGTGACTTTATTATTATTTAGCCTCAAAAGTACACTGCTGAACATAGGCATTTTCTCGTGTTTCCAACCCGTCTATCTTGCGCCATTCTTATTCAGTTTTTTTTTTCTTCATAAATCGTTAGCCTATTGTGAAGGTGGTCGACCAACGCTTCTCTTATCTTTACTTGACCTTCATTCCAATAACCTCTTTGTTTATGCAAAAACAATATTCATCAAATAAACATCGTTTTTAAAAAAACATTCACATAGGAAAGCCCCGATGAAAACAAAAGGAACGAAATCCACTATTTAATAAAAAACATAAAAGAATTATTTAAAGACGTAAATGTGTTAAACCAGTTTAGTACAAGCAGTGGTCATAGGCTATTAAGAGCGAAAATAATGATATCTTCCGAAAAAGAAAGACTCAAAACGATAAATAACCAACAACCAAAGAAATGGACAAACCAACTAATCAGGAGTGCGAAAAATATATTGATAATTCATACAATTCCTTGAAAGACACAATAACAATAGACATCAATATATTGAACAAACAAAAATAGCCAACACAATGCAACAGGCTCAAACTAAATATTGTTTAACAAACAAAAAGAATGACAAACTAAGTTAGCTTACGAAAACCCTTACAGACCAAATTATAGACCAAAGGCAACAGCTGAAAGAAGATAACGGTAAAAGCAAAGAAGCGCTAAATAAAATAAATAAGACAATCGCAAAGTCAAGAAGAAAAGACATAAGAAATTACTAAGAAAAAACTAAACATGCAATAGAGCAAAATAAGGACAAGAAAGTTTTAAGAAGGAGCCCGCCAAACGGAAAAATAGAAATTAACAAACTAAAAAAACTGGAGAACGAGCTGGAGAAGAAATCACGAAAAAAAAATAAATATTAACAATAGTCGAAGAGTTTTACACAGAGCTATATAATAGATCAAGAGAAAAAGATAACAATACGCAAAATCTCCAAGTACAGTAAAAACTGGGGTACTAAAAAAGGATCAGATTTAATGCCCGATATAATAAAATCAG
Source organism: Diabrotica undecimpunctata (assembly GCF_040954645.1). Lineage (NCBI taxonomy): Eukaryota > Metazoa > Arthropoda > Insecta > Coleoptera > Chrysomelidae > Diabrotica > Diabrotica undecimpunctata. The sequence goes on along the minus strand of NW_027312567.1, from coordinate 25,891 downwards.
AAATCAAAGAGCCCCTGAAGAAAATGAAACATAATCGAACTACAGGTGAAAATAGAATAGTGACTTTTAAAAACATATTATTTAATGAAGATCCACTACTTTACGTTGGTCCAAGCTAATGTAAAATATTGTAAAGCCTTTTTGTTAATTCACTTCAAATTGACCCAAGTTAATATAAAATATTGACGTCACAAATCAAAAATGTTTCACCCAATAATGAACCTACGTAACTCCTTACACAACGTCATCCTAAATTTTTGATACACTCTAAAAGTTTATACTTAAGCATCCTATAATATATTTACGAACACTTAAATTACGCCCTTATACGGTTTAGTGACAGGTACTTTATCTTTTATAGTTTGTCCAAAGTCACTAAAATTCTGAATTCGCTTCCCTTTTCAATCTGTTATTTTCTGCTGAACTTTGACGTTGCTGTGTCGACCAAGTTTAATTGTTAATAGGGATATTTGGAACTATAAGGTTCTATTGATGCTTTTATTAAATATTTAAGTCTTAAGTAGTAGGTTTCTAAACGAAATAAATTGATACGTGAATGAGAATTCCATTAAAATGATCACTGAAAAAATACTAACATAAAATATACCAAATCTATTTTTTACAAAGAGGCAAAACCTACAGGGTGTCCTTAAAAAATATTCGTTATAGGTATATTATACAGTGTGTCAATTTTAAAACTTACAATGGGCTATATCTCACGAACAAAAGCTGATATCAAAAAATGCTTGAAACCGTTTCTAGGATAGTAAGGGAAAACTTAAATGACATAAAAGAGGACTCACCCCCATCAACTTCCTAGGCCCCACCCACCACAACCCAAAAAATTTAAATTGCAAACCCCTACTGGTGATAAATCATTGAATACACTATAAAAAATGCTATTCAATGGTATAAATAATAATTCTACAGAGTGTAGCAATCATTGTGAAACTTTGGCTTAAATGGAAAAAATTCAATGAGGCTCTTGTTGAACTACAAATTTATTAAAAATATGAATTAAGTAAATGATCAAAGTGGGTTCCGTTGTTTTGTAAACAATAATACAGCCTATTTTCAAATTCCGCACGAACTTTGGCAAATGTTTTTCTAGTAATAGCCCGACATGCTTGCGTAATTCTTTCTCGCAATTCCTCAATTGACGCAGGTTGAGTTTTATAAACAACTGACCTGAGGTAACCCCATAGAAAAAAGTCAGGTGGCGGTAAGTCTGGCGACCTTAGTCACCACACAATAGGACCGTCTTTCCCATCCATTTGTTCGAATAATTAGTATCCAACCAGTACCTAACTGGAGCTACATAGTAAGGAGGTGCTCCATCTGGAAGTGTAGCAAATCTTCGTCTAGAGCTAGGTTGCGTGGATCGTCCCTTTGGTTCTCTAATTAATGCACAATTAAAGGTTCGATAGTTTTTTTTATAGAATATCGAGATAAATGTCGCCACTTAAATTGCCTGGTATGAACAAGGGGCCAATTATAGCATCGCCAAATATTCCTGTCCAAACATTCAGTTTTTCAGGATATTGAGTGTGACTTTCTCTGAATCGATGCGGGTTCGCATCACTCCAGTACCGACAGTTTTAGTTATTTACATTACCATTCGAAACAAATATTTTTTAACATTCTCGGTTCAACGCGAATTCTTTCAGTCATGAGTTCACAAAACTCAATTCGTCGGTCTGGATCATCATCGCCTATTTCTTGAAGAAGTTGTGTTTTGTACGGGTGAAACATGTAATTCCAACACTTTTTCAACCAACTCATGTAAAAATCCTGTCATTGCAGATACTTAACGTGTTTATGCAGTAGGCTCTATTGCAAAATTTCCAAGGACCTTAATTTGGGATGCTTTATACAGTAATCTTAGAGCATTCCTTTTTTTATTTTGCACTGATCCCGTTTCTCCAAACTTTTCAACTAAATCTCGGACATACGAGTGGCATACATTTTTGTCCGGATGACTTTCATGAAATATTTGAGTTGTTCGTAAATAACACTGGTTCTGCGAGGCAAATATGAAAATGATCTCCACGCGTTCAGGTATACTGTAAACCATCCTGACAACTACAGCTAAATGACAGTACTGATGGTACAAATGATGAAAGCTAATGACATTTAAAATTCTCAAATAAACCAAAAATTTTTAAATCTGACAGAAACCAAAAAACAGATATTTTTAACTTGTTTTGCAAAAACAGCAAATTAAGTTTTTATTTAACAAAAAAAAAATCCGACGGGCACTTCTTACTAAAAATAATACTCCGGCATTACAAATACAAAAGTCATAGTAAACTGGCTGATATTAACACCCTGTGTTAATAAACCCCTTACTAAACAATATTAAACAATTAATAAACAATAATTATACAGGGTCATCAACAGATTCAACAAAAACCTCATTAAATTTTCCATTTAAGCCAAAGTTTCACAAATATTGCTTCACCGTGTATAATTATTATTTATACCATTGGATAGCATTTTCTATACTCTTTTTAATGATGTATCGCAAGTAGGGGTTTGCAATTTAAACTTTGTTGGTTGTGGTGGGTGGGGCCTAGGGCTTTGTGGGGGTGAGTTCTCTTTCATGTCATTTTAGTACTTCCTTACTATCCTTTCTTCTTCTTCTTCTTCTTAGCCTTCTGTCGTCCATGTTTGGACATAGGCCTCTTCCAACTCCTTCCATCGGTCTCTATTCTGAGCAACATATTTCCAATTTGTTCCGGCTATTCTTTTAATATCATTAACCCATCTCATCTGTGGTCTTCCTCTTGGTCGTTCACTTTCGTAAGGTCTCCAATGTTGTATTGTAGTGTTCCAACGTTTGTCTTTTTGTCTAGCAGTGTGGCCCGCGAAGCTCCATTTAAGTTTGGCAATTTTTGTTGCTATGTCCTCAACTTTTGTTTTGGATCTTACCCAGTCGTTCCTCTTTTATCTGACAGTCTTATACCTAACATTGCTCTTTCCATTGTTCTTTCTGTTGTGGCTAGTTTATTCATGTTTGCCTTGGTTAGGGTCCAGGTTTGACATTCATATGTCATGATAGGAAGGATGCATTGGTTGAAAACTTTGCCTCTCAAGTATTGGGGTATTTTGCGGTTCTTAAGTATCCAACAAGTTTTCCAAATCCTGCCCATGCTAGTCTTGCTCTTCTAGTAATTTGCGCACTTTGGTTTTCTTTGTCAAGTCTCAGGATTTGGCCTAGGTAGATATATTCCTGGATTTGTTCTATCTCACTGCCATTTATAGATATACGTCTGGGGTCATCTGTGTTTGTCATTATTTTTGTTTTTTTCATATTCATTTTTAGGCCGACGTATTGGGAGCTGGCTGCTAGTTCTCCCATCATAATTTGCAGTTGCTCGAATGTGCTCGCTATAATCACTATGTCGTTAGCGAATCTGAGGTGGTTTAACTTATTGCCATTAACGTTAATGCCATAGGTTGACCAATTTGTAGTTAATTTTTATCGATCTAAAAATGTCATAAAATATAGGGTGTTATATTTAAAAAAAGAGCCGATGACGTCATCACCGTAATGTGTATATCCTTTTGTAATGAATTTTTGTTGTAAAATGTAAAACATTAAACCTAAAAATCGACGTGTTTCAGATTTTTTAAAAAGGCTGTCCATTTAGAAAATATCGAATTTATTCCATCCTTTACGGTTACACTGTATATTATTCTTCTCTTTAAGTTATTTACATATTTTCGGTTCTTTTGTGGTTAGAGATTTTATGCTTCACGTACCGATTCAAAGAATATTTTTGGTTTTTCTTTTTCTCGCAGTGGTTGTCATTGTTGAATCCATCCTGTTCCGAGGCATATCCTTGTCTCTATGAGCACGGAGTTGGAAAATAATTTGTTTGACCAATTTAGCAATGCAATTTCTCGATAGTTTTCACATTCTAGTTTTGTTTAGATTCATCACTCCGATATTTCTCTCCATGGTACTTCCTTGCTGTGACAAATTTTATGTATTATATATCACTCTTTACAGAAATAGTGCAAAATGTAAAGGATAAACACTTAAAGACAGATAGATTAATGAAGAAAAAATCATGGATGACAGATGAGATCCTGAAACTAATGGACGAGAGAAGAGAAGCCAAAAATGACCCCGACAAATATAAAACCATAAATATAATAATAAGAACGAAAATCAAAGAAGTGAAAGAAAAAAAGCAAGGGAAAGATGCGAAGAAATTGAGACTTTGCAGTCAAAGTACGATAGTCACAATGTACATAGGAAAGTTAAAGAACTCACAGGGGGACTAAGACGAAGGCAGAAAGGAAATATAACTGATCCTGACGGAAACATCATCTTGGACAAACAGAGTATAATAAGAACATGGAAAAAATATCTAGAAAAACTATTTGAAGACCAAAGAGATAACACCTTTAAGCTAGAAGAAGAGGTAAATGATGGACAAGAATATTACAGCAGGCAGTTTAGAGCAGAACTACTCAAACTAATGGACAACGAATCAATAGCAATAATCGCAAAGATATTTAACAACATATACAACTCTGGAGAAATACCAACACAATGGCTAAAATCTGAGTTTATTGCACTTCCAAAAAAACCAGGAGCCCAAAAATGCGAAGATTATCGTAATATAAGCCTTATAGGTCATCTCCTAAAATTGTTCCTAACGATAATTCATAAGAGAATCTACAAGCTGTGTGAAAGTCAAATTTCCCCCAACCAGTTCGGGTTCACAAATGCTGTTGGTACTAGAGAGGCTTTGTTCTCAGTACAAGTCTTATTCCAGAGATGCAGAGACGTCAACTGCGACGTATACGCATGTCTGGTTGATTACGAAAATCTTTTGATCGAGTACAGCACGCCAAGATGATGCAAATACTAAAAGAAACAGGAATTAACAACCAAGATCTAAAAATAATATGAAGTCTCTACTGGAATCAGACAGCAAATCTCAGAGTTGAAGGTGAACACACTGACTATGTGAAAATCATGCGTGGAGTGAGGCAAGGCTGAATTTTATCTCCTCCAATCTTCAATCTGTACTCTGAAAGAATATTTATCGAAGCTTTGCACGAAACTGAAAAAGGTATTCTACTAAATGGTTGCCGGCTAAACAACATCAGATATGCAGATGACACCATAGTATTTGCGGAGAACTTAGAAGACCTACAAGTTCTTATGAACAAAATCACGTATTACAGTCAACAATATAGACTCAATATAAACGTTAAGAAGACAAAGCTTATGATAATTAGCAAGAAAAGAATAACAGAAGGTCAACTCTACGTCAACCAATCCCCTGTAGAAAGAGTGACGCACTACAATACCTCGGCACCATAATAAATGAAGAATGGACCAACAACCAGGAGATTAGAGCACGCATCGGAAAAGCTAGATCCACCTTCAATCGGATGGGGTCCTTCTTCAAGAGTCACAACCTCTCTCTTGATACAAAAGTAAGAATGCTGCGATGCTACGTCTTCTCTGTTCTTTTTTATGGTGTTGAATCGTGCACCTTGAACGAAGATATGTGTATAAAACTGGAAGCATTTGAGATGTGGCTATATCGGAGAATGCTTAAGATCCCGTGGACTGACCGAGTCACAAATGAGGAGGTCCTCAGAAGAATGAATAAGAATCGAGAAGTACTGACCACCATCAAATCTCGAAAGTTACAGTTTTTCGGACATATTATGTAAAATAAATCCAGATATACTCTCCTTCAAGCCATCCTGCAAGGAAAAATATTTGGAAAACGAGGTCCAGGCAGAAGAACATCTTGGTTAAAGAACCTCAGAATCTGGTTCAATACAACAACTGTGCAGCTTTTCCGCGCTGCTGCAGATAAGATAAAGATTGCCATGATGATCGCCAACAATCCTAACGGATAGGCACATCAAGAAGAATATCATTCTTCTAAATTTCTTTGAGGAAATTTATATCATTTATGTTACAGTTTATATCGCTGGAAAGATTGTTGTTGAATTTTTCTTGAATATATTTTGTACAATTTTAGAAGTGTGTTTTACATTTAGAGTTGTCTTACATCTATCACATACCGGTTGATTTTTACATCCAATAAAAACGTAATCGATCAATTCCAACAAGGTTGGCCCTGCTTGTGATTTGTTTCCTCCACGTTTTTATATACCGTTTAATTTATTTTAATTTCAATTGGGACTTATCCCATTCACTTTGCCACTTACACTGGATTTTGGATTTAATCATTATTTTAATATCACTTGCAACCACTACACTCACTATTGTTGAATTTTCGTTTCGTTTTTTTTTTGGTGTAAAATCTATTGGATTTTTGGATACAGCTGCTGTATTGTCAGAATGGAGGTTAAAGAGTATAGTTGTTCTTTATACTTATTAACGCTTGTACGTTGGCATAAATCTCAGCCGTGTGAACAGTATTGAATGCTGATAATTTGAATTTGTTGTGTTGATTAGAATCTATAACGGCCGCTCCTAAGCTGTCTGAAGTTTTGGATGCGTCGGTATGTAAGAAAGAAATCATCTTTATAATTTGATATTATTGAGAAGAAATACTGAAGAGCGTAGGCGCAAAATTTCGGGCCAATGCTTTTTAAATGCATTCATTTTTTTCGAATCCTGAGAAAACTAATAAGTATTTTTGAAAAATTTAAACGCAGAATGAAAGAATACAATATTACTGAGGGCCGAAAGTCCCTGAAAACTTCTATAATGTTTATTTTAATAAGTTACAAGGGTGAAAAAAAAAAAAGAAAATTTAGTGTGATTTTTAATTTCAAATATCTCATTCAAAAAAACTTTTCGTTTATTCTAAGGGACTTTCAGCCCTCGGTAATAATGTACTCTTTCATTCTGCGTTTAAATTTTTCAATAATATTTTTTATTTTTTTCAGGATTCGAAAAAAATTAATGCATTTAAAAAGCATTGGCCCGAAATTTTGCGCCTACGCTCTGAAATAGATTGAGATTAATGTAAGGAAAAGGTATTGTTTTTGAAAAGGAGTAACATTTTATGAAATAATATAGTTAATCATTTTGGTTTAAGCTTTCAACACAAAATCTATAATTACATGTTGTTTTTTTAATTATTGTGTTACAGTTTTAAAGCCGTTATTACACAATAATTTATTTTTGCAGTAAGACTAGAACTCGTTAACAGTTTACATCAATTTATATTTTACAACTTACATTTTATACCAAATAGGAAATTGACGTATGTATACGTTATATTATCAAAGTGACTTTAAACCTCAAAGCAAATTAGGTTTTACTAAATAAACGCTTTTCATACACCTACCTCTGGACGCTAGCAACCTAAAACCTTCATCGGCCCTTCATTGGCTGGCCAGTACACTTCGATAACATGTCATTTAGTTGGTCGTAAACGTCGTTAAGAGTTTTTGTTAGTTTGTTGTGTGTTTAGCAAAGTTTGGCTTTTGGCTTCTAGTCGCCATCAAAGACTTTCCTGACCTGCTTGGCCAACCTTGGGGGTTAAGGGCTAATGGACGGACCGAAGGGATTGATCGACGCCGCAACTAAGGACTGAGTAATATGGAAATTATGTTTTGATTGCAAGTTCATATTATCTTTCTAAAATTTTTAATATTATATAATATTTAGTTATAATTTATCTTTATAGATTTTTCCAGGTGAGCATTAACTCTACAAATAAATGTGTTAATAGTAATACATATTTAAAAATAAATACCTTAATTATTGGTTTTTGTTAATTAATACTTTTATTATTTTAAACAATTATGACAAAATAAATACAAAAGCATCATAAATTAATTAATGAGTTCACATAGAATTAATTTTCTATATTTACCTATATTTTCTTTACATTTTATAGATTGGTGAATTTGAAATATCAAATCAGTAAATCTACCGAAAAATTAATACATGTGGGATCACACCACATTATTTATCATGATTAAAGGCAGGTCTTTATCTTAAAAGCAAAGGAGTGCAGACATCTTTTTTCATTAAAATAATTAAATTGATTTTGACATTGCTGGGAGATATATGTGTTTAAATGCTTCTATTAATATTTTTGAGTACCCCTTTTGGACAGAGAACTGTTTTAAAGAAGAAAGTTTTGGTTCCATATTAATCTGGAAACAAGGATACTATTGTGATTTGTTGATTTGAATAATGTAATTTGACATGGAAGTGGTGGTTGGTATTGGCGTAACAGAGTAATGAATTTGTTTTTCTTTTTTCCTTTATGACACCGTCTATAATGGTAAGGATGAATCAGTTTTCATCTCTATTATAATATACCAAAAAGTATACGATTGATTAAAGTATATACAAGTTTTAAAAAAACACCAAAGTATTGTACGCCATACACTGGTTTGAGCATTGATAGGGTTAGGATTCAGACCTCGAAGTCCTTCACTAAGGTATTAAAAATTACTGGATAATGTGGGGAGCAAATTGGGACACGTTTGTCTTGGATATTGATGAAAAAAGAAATTAGTTATCTGCTATCTTAATGGAAACAGCAACAATTTTAATTAAAAATGCGCAAAAATTCATTTTAAAAAACGATTTACGAACTAGAAATCGAAACGAAAATACAGTATATTTTTAGAAGGCCAATATCTTAGTTGCTGAGCTACCACCGCCATTTAGAACCCTACGATAAAAAAAAAACGGGTGTGGCAGTCCAGTGGGACTACCGGTAGAAGTTATACTTCTATACAAGCGTTCGTTGTTACAAATTTTTATGGGAGTCAATCTGCACAATCATTACATATGTAATGCTATAGGTAAGAGAGAGCAGAAAGAGAAACATAATTAGGTATATAGGTATATGGTGCATCGTTTGCTGTATATAAACAACATTTGACTTGTAATAGGAGGATTTCATCAACATATAATCGTATTTTTTTTAATAAAAATATATATTTTTATTTTCATATATGTATGAAAGAAGTTAAATGCAAAAAAAATTTTTTACACATACTCTGCAGTAAAATTCATTGTTTATTTTGTTATTAATATAAAAATACAATACAATACACTGCAATATAATTCATTATAATAATACAATACAAATTAAAATGCAATGGTCATAAGTATTTAAAAATGACAATATAAATAACTTACTTACGCATATCTTTAATATATCCATATAACTTTAAAAACTGAGTAATGAATCGCTGTTGTAAATATAAGTATAATTACTTATATTTAAAATTTCCAGAACGTCAACCTTAGAGTTCAAATTTTCCTAACCTAGTTAATAATACGAAATCCATACGGAACTGCTCGATCTTTCATAGGCGTCAACATGGTATAATAATCAGTAAAATATAATCATCATTATATTGGGAATTTTAGAATTATATTGATTAAATAACCAAAAACATTTGTTATTATTAATAATATAAACTTTATGAAATAAGTCTTTAAGTCTAATATTCTACCAAATAATAATTTTAATTATTATTAGACAATTGTACGCAACTGATACAGGAATACTTCAAATTTTTTGACTGTTCATCGTGTGACAAAATTGTTTTAAATGGTTTCCGCTGTTTTAAAATAAGAATTTTGTTTGATTTCTTACACAATTTGATCATAATATATTATATATTAATAGATTATATTTATAAATACATATTAAATTTAGATTAATAGCTTTAAAAACTAATTATTATTGTGTATTGTGATTGTGCTATACCAAAACAACTAAATAGTCTGTAGAAAGCTGATAAGCTTTCATATAAGATAGATTATTTTGAACAAGAAATAATGGTGGGACATTTTTACGAATAATGCTCTAAAAGTGGTAAGTTTAAAATTTAGAATGTATAATATTGTATTAAAATGTTTTATTATGTATTTTAGTGTGTTGCAGCACTTTTATTTGCTAATAATATTACGGATTTATTTACGGATATATTCACGGATTTAAGTTTCCATTAAGTAAAGCCCGAAATCAATTATCTTTCTAAATTTACGCGAGATGATAGTTGATCGAGTTTCTTTCGTCTATTTATCTTGATTATTATGACCGAACTGACTATAGCCATATTGACTAAATATTAAAAAATTCTGAACCACCATTTAGCAGATCTTCGTTCAATAGAATATCTTTCGTGATATTGGTCGAACTTATTGACATCGCCCATTATCTGATTATAAACGCGTACAGCTTTAGGGCATGACACATTGTTGTGTAGCCATCTTTATTTTTACGACTGACAAAATCTGCATCTCGTGGAGAGAAACATTTCCTCAAGGTGTTGACTGGTTTATCCATCTATTTATCCATGTTAATATATTTATACATCCACTGTACTGAAGCTACCTTTTGATTTGTACTAAACATAAATTCTCTACGACACATCTTCGTCTTACTTTTATACTTCTTCTTAACGTGCCCTATCAAGTCCCCTTGACGTTGGCGATTAACATGGAACTGTCTCTGTTTCATAATGTACTTTTATACATATCTGGTAATCCCCTTCTGTGTGATCTCACCGTACCAACAGCATAAATCTTATAACGCACATAATAAATTTTTCATAAGAGAAAAGGATGTAAAGAAATTATCAAACGCTATCAAATATCCCTTGTTTTTTAGACAGTTCGCAAGTTTTATTACAAACTTTCACCTAGGTTTTTTACTCCGTCCACATCTGCCGACTTTCCAGTATAAATATGGAATTTGTATATATAGCCTGTAATTGAGTCTGCCAAACAACATACTTTATAGCCTCATTTGACAGGCTTCATGGGTATGTATTTTTTAAGTAATGATCTGGCCTTGAACGCTATTATCGATTTATCAGCAGCTAAGTAAGATGAGTGGTTATAAGTAGATTGGATTGTACTGTTTAGTTTTTTCACAAGTGATCTCACCTTATGCAGTTTGTCATATCCAGGTTTTCCTCGAGGCACTGCATTTTCATTGTTGTTTAGGTGTAAATTTTCAATTAGTTTTTTGTATCTCTTAGATCCAAATACTTACGAAACTGCTGATACGCCTAAATATGGATCAGTGGACCAGTAATTGGAAAGCTTAGAAAGTGTATGTATTCCATTTATAACAATTACTCCAATTAGGTCCTTCACTTCTATGAGATTTGTATCTTGCCAATTATTAGACGGACCTGGTTGATTTATCTTATTAGCCTTCTAGGCCAATTCTGCTTTGCATATAGTTTAGTCTGATAAACTAACCTATTAAGAATATCGAAATCAAAAATTTTGGTAAAATAATTGATTTCTTTGATTAAATACGATTTAATATTTAAATCGTATGCAGGATTGTAATCTTTAGAAAAATCAAGTGCAAGGTTACCAAAGAAATCTGTCTTTTGATCCCATTCCTTATAATTTTCTTTATATTCACTTTTTTCCAATACAGATAGTTGAAAATGTAACGAATATATAGGAAGAGAAAAATTACCTGAATATTGAGTATTGAATATTGAGTTCCAAATTTTCAAGTTCTTCGAAATTGCCTTCATCTGCTTCTTCTTCTGAATGTTTCTTATTGTCAGGTAAAGAATATAAATAAGCTAATGCAGTCTCAGCATCTCCGGGGTTATCTAGATCCCACATTTCTTAAATAAAATAATAAATATGAACAGCGAGGATGGGCGATGGGAAACATATAAACCACTTACAAAATATAGATTCAGTATACGTCAAAAACCTTCTATTATCATTGTTTTTATATAAATGTCTATATAAAATTCATATGAATAGAAAAATAATATTTAAATCCTTAGCACTCACCTTAATTTTCGTGTAAACAAAAATTTATTCACAACTAGAACATATCCGCACAAAAAAACCTGTCAAAACAGCATATATTCAAACATAAGTATGAATGATAATGTAAATATCTATACCTCAGCTTGAAAGTAATTTTTTACAGGTTTACGGATATCACTACTAAGTGGCAGCAGCCTGCTGCCCTCAATTTTACCTTTCGTGATAAGTTAAGGTATTCTGTACCTGTCTCCTCTAAGAATATGCCCTAGGTATGAAATTTATCTTATTTAACTTACGAACGGCATTTGTTTTATTAAACACAGCTTCGTTGGTCTGCATTGATGTCCAGGATATTTGGAGCATTCTTCTATGCAACCACATCTCAAATGCCTCTAGGCAATTGATTATATCAGCCTTCCGAGTTCGGGTCTCTGGACTATGTAGCAACACTAAACAAATATAGCATTTGACCATTCTTTGACGTAATTGTAGATTTAAGTTGTGGTTACAGAAAAATAATTTTATTTTTTAAAACGTTGTGCAAGCTGCTTCAATTCTGCACTTAAACTCTTTACTTAAATCTATTTGGTCTGTAATGTAGGATCTAATAGCATCTTAAAGGCCCCGGAGAATGTGGCTTAGGCTGATTGTATTAAAGAAGACAACACCTATGCCACCATGTTGAGTTTGGGTTCTTAAATAAATGAAGTCACTATTTATTAGGATACATTTACTCAGGATTACATAGTTTTAACAGACTTTGTAACATTATTAGTTCTCCCGCAAAATCCTAACCTAACCTAGGCTTAACTGCTCACATATCATACTGCCCATAGTCGTATATGGTAGGCCCATAGTCGTATATGGTAAGCAACCATAGCCACACTAACATAACATTTTTGATGGCATAGATGACTTCTTCTCGTAATATTGGTGGTCTGGTTTCATCTATGGTTTCTAATGAGTTCTTCTTTACGTCAATAGTAATACCCCCTTTACCATTTTAAGGATATTTGTTTTTGTGCTATTTCTAGAACCGGCCTTTTTTATTTTTGTGTTTAAATTAAAGCTATCATACTTTTTATCCAAATCTTCTTATTTCCTTGCATCTATTGGGGAGCCACCTTCTTTTGCCTCTTTCATTTTCTTTTTGATGTTTTTATGAATTCCTTTGTATGCATTTAGGTCTTTTGCTTAAAGTTGCCTTCTTTCTTTCATGAGTTCAATAATTTTTACTGTTACCAAATGATTTCTTTTTTTCCAAGTAATTTGAGGGTTGCTTTTCCAACTGCCACAAGGACATAATAAATGTTTTTCCACTTATGATTAATGTTTCCGTATTATCTTCTTTATATTTTCTTAAGTTTTTATTTATTTTAAGTCTTGTTTCCACATATGTGTTGTTTTGTTTGAGCCGCCTTATACTTACGATTTTTTTGGAGCTAGGGCTTTATGTAGTCTTTAGTTTCATTCTTATCGACAAAATAACCGAGTTATTATCCGAGTTAAGTTAACGAGAACATAATCTAAGAAATTTTTGACTATTTTGTCGTTTTTTTTAGCTGGTCACATTCATGTGCATAATCTACGTTTAGGAAGTTTAGAAAGGTATTTGCAATTATGAGTTCATCATTGATACATAAATCAACCAGCCTATCGCCACCTTCATTCCTCTCCCCAAGTCCATATCGCCCTAAACAATTATTTACTTTTCCTTGGCCCACTTAAGCGTTTAAATTGCACATTGTAATATTTTTATATCATCTCATTTAGTTAGTTTTAAGGCATTGCCTTGAAATTGCAGAATTTGCACGGCTAACAGATGCTATTTTTGGCTTAATCTCCTCCTTAAATCCACAATTATATCGAGAAATACACAAATAAAACTCTACAAAACAATAATACGCCGTCCTAACATATGATTCAGAGACCTAGACTTAAACAAAAAATAATGAAAAAATGTTAGAATGTTTCGAAAGAAAAGTACTAAGGCAAATCTATGGAGCAGTGAATGACAATGGAGTGTGGAGAATATGAATTTCAATACAACTTTGAACTTTATAGAATATACCAGTAACCAGATATCGTACAACATATTAAGATAGGACATCTAAGGTGGATAGGGAATGTAATGCAAATGACTCAGCTAGAAACACGCTCCTTGATTGGCCTATTAGTCAGAAAATAAGAGGAAGACCCAGATCAAAGTTCCTTGATGACATCGATGAAGCCATAAGCAATATGAAAATACGTGATTGACGGAGGAAGACGATAGATAGGGTTGACTGGAGAGAAATTCTTGAGTACATACGCAGGGTTGCAAAGCCTGAATGATGATGATGTCAAATTGTAGCAGTTAAATACTGCTTTCTCTCAAAATATCCTTGGTTACGCTCATGGCTTGTCATCGTTCAGAGGACGCCACTTGCCACTTGAGATCGTTTTTGGTATCCAAAACCGAGCGGAAGTTTAGTTGGTTAGATAACTAGAACCAAGAGACACGTAGAAAAGTAGAACATTATTTTAAAGGACGAGAATCTGGAAAATATGGAGCATAGTAAAAAGTAGTACACATTACCAGCAAACTAATATAAGGAAATAATGTTGAAAAGCTCCAAATATAAAATAATTGCAGCCTTAATCAACTGCACCATTGGACAGTTTTCTCTTCGTAATCTGCGTGTCTTTTTTCAAGTAAGAGACAATAAAGTATTTATCGTTAATAAAAATATTCTGATATACATATATATCGTTATTTTTGCCGTAATCGCACCTATCATCGTAAAATCATAGTTAAGGTCTTCTTATCACATGACTTCCATGTTTTTTTTTGACATAGTCAGTAGTTTTTGTGTCATTTTTATAAATACGAAAAAAATTCCTAGCCACATGGATATTTTATCGAACGCGAAGATACGACGAGATCATCAAATGACAGCAGTACGTCACAAGTTGCCAACATACATCAGCATGTTTGTTTGTTTTGGTAAAAACCTATATAATTTGTTGATCCGATGTGAAAATATGTGCTGTTAATAGCTTTTCCTGTAGAGATTATTGGATATTTCTTGAATGTTATTTTGTAGATTTCGTCCCACCCCTTACAATATCTTCAACACCTATATTGTTGCGAATTGGTTGATAATATTGGATACCATCACTTGGACAAAACACCACTACCTAATTCCCACTGCCATCAACATAGCAGCTGACTTGGCTTCCTTCACCAACAGCCTTCCCTAGTCTTTGGATATTGGCGCGCCCAGTAGGAGGATTGAACCCTAAGAGGACTTGTATTTGTTGGAAACATCTGTTGGAAAAAAAGGATAAGCTTTTGTTTATATTATATATCAATATTCTGGTATACATTTACAGCTAGAGTAAGGTTTTTTATATGCATATAAGGCAGGTACCTTATCTCTAGTTTTTTTTTTGTAATCAGTAAAAGATTTTTATAATATAATAGTCTCCCGTTTTATACCGCTGTCGCGGCTTTGGGAGTATAGCAGGGTAGTCTGCTATATCTAGGGCCTACGGTATACAAGGAAGGTAACATGGCCAGTGCTACGCTTCAACCGTCTATTATTACCCCTGGTTTTACCCAAGGTACTCATTTTTATTCAGGCTGAGTCGACCTGGGGCCTATAGACATTTTTAAAATGTCTAGAGTAGAAAGGGTGCCACTATACCCCACTTTGACCTTTGACCCCGCACGCTCGACGCAGCTCCTCGCGCCTCTCGATAGCCCACGTCCCGCGATGACGTCACTGACAAGTCCTAACTTGTTTTTCACGCTAGACACCTTTTTTAAGTTTAGTAATTAGCCATTTTTAATATGAATTAATTTACATATTATTTTAGTATTTTAAATATTATCCACTATCTAAAAGACGATTTTAATCCAAATTATTATTATTAAATAAAAAATTCTTGCGAGGCAAACATCCTACCGCTTGCGCTACGCAGGCCCACAGTAAAAGATTTTTTTGTTAAATAAAACAGGATTATGTAATGGTTAATAATATTTAAAATAAAGCAATTTTTAAAATTAAAAAGGAGGGAAAAATAAATTTAAAGGAGGTTTTCAATAAGAGAACGAAAAATTAAATTTATATAGAAGTTTTAAATAATAGTCGTATACAGGGTATCTGACCATACTCATTTCTAGCGATTTGTATTTCCCAGAATCTATATGTAAGTGTAGTGCCTACATATAGACCTGGTATTTTGATTAGTACTAGGACAAGGATTATTTTAGATAAAATACTAACCTTAGTACAGGACTTTTGGTTTTCATCCGGACACTGATTTGTTTTTCTAATAATTACCTGGCGCAGTAGTGGTAGTAATTTATTTTGTGACCGTTTGGTTCTAGAGTTACTCCACCCCCCCCCCCACTACTGTTTATCTTAACGTGTCTTTATATCTATATGTATAAAATTAATACCTTTTTATTAATAAATATTGTTTAATAAATAATATATTTGTCATTAGCATTTTGGCTTTTATTTCAGTTTCTACTAACCAGCATATTATATAGCAAGACAAGGTAAATAGGGAGTTTTTTTAATGTAGTATAGTAATTTTAGTGTATCAATTGTAATCTATTTCTTGTTGTTCATTACTTTGAATTTCTCAAGCTCTCCTTGAGTGGCGCCCACATTCCGTTTTCTTGGGCAACTCCATATATCTGCATATAGTACCTTGTTGTAACCTTATATTTCCAGTTGTCTTCTCTCATTTCATTAAATTTTGGTGATAAAACGTCTCATTTTCTCCCTTATCTATATTATTTCATTATCCCGTATATTTGTCGTTTTATCCCTCAGCCAAGCCTTAGTGTAGAAAAGCTAGCTCAAACCTTCACTTGAGATTTAGTGTCTCTTTGGCAATTTAAATTTGTTCCTCTGAGCTTAGCAATTTTATATTAGTATTTTCAATCACTTTTCTTACAGTTCTTCTGTAATTTGTAAGTTCCTACACTTCCTAAAATCCAACACTCCCAGAATATTGCGTTTCAAAATACCAGCAAGAATACCAAAAATTAAATAATTTTTGTAGTACTTAATAACTGTGGAAAATGATTAATTTTTTATTTCTTAATGTATTTATTAAAGTGTGTTTGATACTCTATTCTTTGATTTTATTAAAATAAAAATCTAATATATGATCCTCGTATTTTTAAATGTATAGTACTAAATAAAAATTATTTAAATCATATATTTTTCAGTCCTATAATTGCGATGTTGTATAAAATATCCAGAGGGACCTCAAAGATTACAACCAAGCTAAAAAATGATTGCAGTCAGCTTGGCTCTCGGGAACAAAGAAGTCGAGATATGTAAACCGTATTTCCGACTTCGTTTCCTGTCCGGATATTTTATATCTGGCGTTCCCTTAATTTTTTCTCTTTTTTAGATATATCTAGAAAACAGCGTTAAAGCAAAGCTAAAAGTTAAATGGATATCAAGAGACGTGTATAAAATTTATTTTCGGTCCATGCAGTATTGTTGATGTTGGTTTTAATGATTACGGAAGTACTGTTTTTATTCCAAATATAAATAGTAAATCAAAACCAGAAGAATTATTTTATTAATATTATACAGAATTTCATTTTATAAACAGTATAACCACATCGGCTATGTATTCTCCGAACAAAAAAAAACCAGCGGTAAAAGGTAAATAAATTTGACAGTCGATTAATGTAGACTACTGTACAAAAATGTAGAAAACTGCAAGGAAAGAAATTAGCAACTGAAAATTTGTCCCGAGCTATGTCCCGAATTCAAGCAAGAAACAACTTGGTAAATAAGGACTGTACAAATATAAAAACTAAAAAGAACGAAGCATTTAAGATCATACAACAAGACGGCAATAGATAAGTTTACAAAAATAGGTATTAAACTTCTCAAAAAAGTGCTATGATCTACATAGAAACTAGAAACTTTCTGATGGGGAGAAAATTTGTCCTGACTAAATAAATGAGACATAAGTCTTAATTATTTTATTATCTGGTATGCCCTTAATTAGATCTCAGTCCCTGAAATTTATTAATATTTTGTATATTTTGCTTATTGTTTCTGTGACTTTTCCCTGTTTGCATGAAATACTCTTTAGATTTCGGGACGACGAAACGTAGAGGGACGAGAGAACGACGTTATGGGTATGTTCAAGAAGATAATGGGAGAAATAAAAAAAAATTAGAAAAGAAAATAAGGAATAAAAAGAAAAGACGGTAGCACTGAAAAAAAATATAAAGATGAAGCCAGAGATGGAATAAACAAAAAACAAATTATCCCAGTTTAAAAACAAAGTAGAAAGAATTAAAAAACCGATGAAAATAAATAACATAGTAATTACGGGTCTACCAATAGTCGCAACAGATAAAATACTCTTAGAAAAAAAAGTGAAAGATTTTATATAAAAGTACCCAAAAGAGAACGTCGAAATAGAATCTGCAATGAAACTAAGAAACAATATGTCTGATATAACTAAAGGATTATGGCGACAAAAAAAAAACAAGGTAATAAAAGAACAAAACAAACTCTGATTTCTAACTGGAGAAAAGATCTTTATCAATGATGATTTGACCGAAAATAAAAGACACATGAGGTAGAAAAATGTAAATAAAGGCAAGGAATTAAAAGCTGAAAGTAAAAAGGGAAGATATGATAGAACAAAACTAACTGCGGATGGCATAAAATGGTACTTTTGAACGAGAAAATTGTGGAAACCAGAAGTAGACCCAAAAAACAGCATACAACAGTGGAAAGAGAAAAACAAGACCCATTATGCCGACGGACTCTAGCGATGGACTATTTTTGGCTTGGCTTGGGGTGGAGGAGGAATCTAAGTAATCTAATTGGTGGAAATTGAGTGTTTTCATTTTCAATCAAGTTATTGAAATTAAAATAAAGTTATTTTGTTTTTGAACAATATAGTTTAGTTAATAGTGAGTAAGAAAATCCTACGGACTTTATTGTAAGTTTTGTTTACATTATATTTTATAAGTAGTAGTAGATCGTAAAGCATGGATGTCAATACTCCTGGCCCCCCGGATAAAGGGGGTGGGATTTTTGCTTTGCTTTCATTGGACTCACAAAACTTTTTAAAATCTACTCACATGTTAACTCCTAGACATAAACAAAATATTAATCAAATTGAAAAGGAACTTTTTGAATTAAAAAATAGATTTCAACATGATCAGATCATGACAACAGAAGTAAATAATTTATCCTCTAGGATTGAAAATATCAGTAGGAGAAAAGTTGAGTATACAGACACTGACTTCGGTCCCTTTCTTGTTATGATAGAAAGTGACAAAGGAAAAGCCGGTAATATCCATCCTATGGATATTGGTAAAATTTTTCATGTAATGGGTACAACTGGTATCAAAGATATTAGTAGAAAAGGTATAAATAGATTTGGAGTTCAGTTTAATACATCCAAACAAGCAAACACTATCCTAAATGATACAGAATTACTTAAAAAAGGTTTTTTAGCCTATATTCCTCAAAAAATGTTAACTTCAAGAGGCATAATTCGAGGTGTCAGTTTGAATATCTCTATGGAAAATATAATTGAAGATTCTGTATACAAAAATGGGAAAATTATTTCTGCCAGAAGACTAAACAGACGGGTTGTAAGTACAGATGGGTCTATAACATACATTCCAACAGGCACTGTACAACTACTTTTTGATGGAAGAATTCCTCCAAAAGAAATCATCATTTATTCGAACTTGGTAACAGTTGAACCCTACATTCCCCCTATCCAACAATGTTTCAAATGCTTGAGATTTGGTCATTCTCAAAGACAATGCAGGGGAAAAGTAAGATGTCCTAAATGTGCTGAGGAACATACACTACAAGATTGCACGGTTTGCGTTCCAAAATGCCTTTATTGTAACCTTGAACACCTCTCTACTAATAAAGTATGTAAAGAATTTGAAAGACAGAAAAACATCAATGAGGTAATGGTCTTTCAAGACCTTACATTTTTTGAAGCCGCCAAGTTGTTCCCCCCACTAAAAGAAAAGCCAGAGAATTCTAGAATGTTTCAAAGGAGAAACAGGGATTTTCCTTCTCTTCCAGCAAGTTCTTCTAGAGCTTTTACCCAAGTTGTCTCAAAACCTTCCTCTGCTTCACATTATTCAAACCAAACTCATGTTGTCCCAGTTAAAAGAAAAAATAAGATTATTCTGAAAGACACCAGTTATGATAGGGAGGCTCATAAAGCCTTATTAAATGAGGACCTAAGTAGAAAATTACCTAAATTGCCAATACTAAATAAATTAAATGATTCACAAAAGCCTATGGGATCTCAGGGTCTAAATTTTACTCTTTCATTACCAAGTTATCCAGTATACTCTCAGGATACCTTGTCTTCAAAAAAAACTGTTTCAACCTCTGATAATGAAAATATGGATTTTGCCGGTTTTAAGGATTCACAAAGTAAATTTAAGTTAAATAAAAGTAGTTTTGGTTAAGTGATACTTCATTTCTTATTTATAACACTAATAATATCTTCATATATAATATAACAATTAAGGAAAAAAAATAATAGTAATAATAAATATAAATTAGTTATGACAATTAATATTTTACATTGGAACATTAATGGTTTTTTTAACAATAAACAGGATCTAACTGTGTTTCTTAAAGAATTTAATATTAATATCATTCTTCTAAATGAAACTCATTTGAAATTTTCGCAACAGTTGTATATTCCTAATTTTTATTGCTTTAGGGATGATAGGATTGATGGATGGGGTGGAATAGCTATTCTTATACATCAATCTTTGGCAGCTAATAGGGTGGATATTTCACACATTCACTTGCCTGAGAAATGGCAGGCTATTGTTGTTAAATTTGAACAATTTTTCTTTATAGGTTCATACAAGGCACCAGATATACGTTTCCGTAAGGAGACCTTTAGAGAACTAGTCCAAATGTGTGATAAACCTTTCTTCTTCATAGGTGACTTGAATTGTCAACATTATTCATGGGGATCATCATGTAATAATCCGAATGGTAATCGTCTTGCTGATCTTTTGGAAGAAGATAACTTGTGCTTTCTCAACACAGGAGAAGCAACAAGAATTTCACCTCCTGATTCTAACAGTGTTCCTGACGTGGCGATAGCTTTTCCAGATTTAGCTGCGGACTGTCTTTGGGAAGTCTTTCCAGAGATAGGAGCTAGCGATCATTTTCCATTTGTTGTGTGTTATGGGCAAGATAGATCCAACACCCAAATAAATAACCCTCTTCAAGGTCTCAGTATCTTTAATGTGAAAAAAGCCAATTGGGAGCAGTTTAATCTATATATTGAGTCTAATATTCACAATATTTCTGATCACTCATACACAGATTTTCAGAACCTTTTATTAGATGCAGCAAATAGGTTTATTCCTAAGAAAAAGCGTTTTAGATTTTCTAAACCTCAAATACCTTGGTGGGATGAAGAGTGTTCTGCTTTGATTAAATCAAAGAGGGAAGCAGTTAGGAAGTTTAAACAGGAACCATCTTTAGAGAACTTTATTAATTTTAAAAAGGTTAGGGCTCATTGTAAAAAGGAACTTAAGTCCAAAAAGAAAAATCATTTGCCATGTTTTGCTCCACAATCTCTCCTGATACCCCAATATCAGTAATGTGGAGAAAAGTGAGAAATTTTCATAGGGCTTTCTCTAAGGTTTCAGTCAGAACTCCCAGCAATTCTTCATTAGGGGAAGAAATGCTTATCTCATTGACCCCACCTGTTTTTGAGAATGTTATATCTCACCCAGTGAAATCCAATACTATCGAGTGTGAACCCTTTTCATTAAACGAGATTTCATTGGCTTTATTTGAAAGAAGAGATACTCTTCCGGGTCAGGATAGTATAACATTTTCTATGTTACAACATCTTCCAGAGTCAGCAATCAATTTTCTGTTAAAATTTTTTAATTTATGTCTCAAAGGGGAAAGACATATTCCAACACAATGGAAATCGCAAACAATTTGTTTAATCCCCAAACCCAACAAAAATATAAATTGTCTTTCAGGTTGGAGACCAATTGCCCTATCCTCATGCGTCAGTAAGCTTTTAGAGAACATGATAAAAATAAGGTTAGATTGGTATGTAGAACATCATCTAATCCTATCGCCTTTCCAAACAGGTTTTCGTAAAGGTAGAGGGGTGTCTGAAAACATTATCCATCTGGTTAATAAAATTTCAATTAATATTTCAAAAAGGAAGCCAGCGGCGGCTGTTATGTTAGACATTTCTTCAGCATATGATAAAGTATCTATCACCCAATTATTAGACGCTCTGGGAGATCTCAATTTGCCATTGTTACTTATTGAGTTTATTAAACATAATTGACAAATCGTTCGGTTTTCGTCCGAGATCCTATTTCCTATAATCTATTGGGGCCAAAAACAGCTAATGTTGGTCTACCCTAAGGTTCTCCTTTGAGTCCTGTATTATTCAACATCGTTATTAACATAATATCATCTTGTGTGCCTGAGGATGTTCTAATGACTCAATATGCAGATGATGTTGCTCTCTATTTTTCCGGATGCAGCTGGTGTGAAGTGGTGGAAAAATTAAATGACACAGTAGAGAACATATCTGTAAAACTTCTTGGCATGGGAATGTGTTTGTCATCTAGCAAAAGTCAAGCAATTTTTTTTTGATAGAAATAGAAATATCACTCCGAACACTCAAATATTAGTAAATAACATCTTGCTTAATTGGAAAAAGGAAGTGTCTCATCTAGGAGTTATTTTAGATAGTTCCCTCTCTTGGAAAAGCCAAATTGAAAAGATGACGCTGAGGGCATCCAATGGAGTCAATATAATTCGGTGCCTGTGTCGAACATGGTGGGGAGCACATCCTGACACTTTACTCATTTTATATAAGGCCTATATCAGACCACATCTTGATTATGGATCGATTTTTCTTGGAGGTTGTGCTCGTTCCTTACTCACAAAACTGGATAAAGTTCAATATAGAGCTCTTAGAGTGGTCGGGGGATTTATGAGATCCTCTCCAGTTCATATTATTTTGTCGGAATGTGGGGAAACACCGTTAGATCTTAGAAGGATTTGGCTAGCATCTAAATTTATATTAAAGGTGGTAGCATATGACAACCCAATATATTCTTCAATAGAGCAATTTCATAAAACATTTCTAAATTACTTTAGTTTTTGGAGAAGAAAATACTTCCCACCAATACTGGCTGCCTTCCAGAATACGCTTCATGAGATTCATGAGGTGGCACATAACTCCTTATTTCCTTGTCACTCCTTCCCGCTTGATTCTCAGATTTATCCTACGTTTTATGAAACTCTCAATCTGGGGAAAGAAGGTAACCAAGCCAAGTTTGTGTCATGGTACCTTGATAACTAATCTGAATATAAATTTATCTTCACAGACGGTTAAAAAGATGAACAAGGTAACGTGGGCATTGGTATATACCTTAATGAAAGCACCGAATTAACAGCAAGATTACCATCCGCTAATTCAATTTGTTCAGCAGAATTATTTGCGATAAAAAAGGCATTAGATTTAATTCATCAGAATGATTTTGAAAAAAGCCTTATTTGTAGTGATTCAAAAAGTGCTCTGGAGAAAATTACAAGACCAAGTTATAAGGCTGCAGCAGATACACAAACTCTTCAATTAAAACAAAAACTTAGTCAACTCCATGAACAAAATAAGGAAATTAAATTCGCTTGGATTCCGAGTCACACCGGGATAGTGGGGAATGATAGAGCTGATTATCTTGCTAAACTTGGAAGAAAGCTACCTGTTACTGAAGAACCAAAGGCTTCCTTTTAAGATTTTCAAACTAAATATAAGGAAAACCTATGGATCAGTTGGAAAAATCGGTTCCAACAAATAGGACTGGTAAAAGGAATTACATATTGTACAAATGTTACGGTTCCATATAAAAAGGCCTGGTTTACAAGGTTTCCTAACCTGGGGAGGGGCATAATTGCACAAATGTGTCGTATGACAAGTGGACATTGCAGCGTTCCGGTTCATTTATTTAGATTGAAAGTGATCAATACAAATTTGTGTCCATGTGGCAGTTTAGGCACTTTACAGCATGTGTTGTTGGAATGTACTAGATATCAAAGGGAGTCCCAGTTACTAAGAATTGAATTTCAAGGTGTTCCAACATTCATTGATGTGTTGTTCAAAAACTTAAACTCAAAGACTCTGCTTGCAGTGCAAAAGTTTTTAGCGTCAACAAGGTCTCAAGTGTAGTTCGTTAATGTACATTATAATATTTAATCTGCTTGCTTGGATTGCATGTGCTTAGTGCGGTTTGGTGCAGTAGTATAGGACTAGAACAATAGAACTTTAGAACATATGTGAAAGAACTTTTGAACATTTGACTCTAATTTGTTTTTTTTTTCTCTCCTTTAATTATTGTTGCAGGTTCAGGAGCTATGAGCTTAAGCCCAGATGTACCTTAGGTACGGCTCTTGAACATTCAGTACAAATACACAGATCCTGGCCGGATAGTCCTGGTAGCTAAGGCCAAGCAAATAAATGGAAGAAGAAGAAGACTCTAGCGATGAACAGAAAAATGAATTAGACCGTACCTAAATAATGCGACATGGAATGAACGGGGATACGGGGAGGGAGCATTAATTAACTTAAGAGAAGTGGGTTTTCTATTACATGAAACCGTGGAGCAGGTAAAACGATTTATCTGACAGAATGTGTGCAATTAGAATTAGAATGTGTGCAATTAGATTAGAAAGCAAAAGACAACCTAATATTGCTGATAAATATATATGCTCTAACAGAAGAAAAGGAGAAGGAGATATATATATATATATATATATATATAAATGAGAAGTAAGTGTTGTTAAGAGAAATTCGACGATGCTGATGAATCTGTCGTAATCTGTCGTAAAAAAATGTAACACGTATATGGAAAAGTAAATTAAAAATGTAATATTTTACTGGTTTTATAAATAAAATATAGAGAATTAACATAATTATAAATTTTGTTTAGATTTTGAATTTCTGATCTATTGTTTAAATTATTATCACTTCTGCTAATACGAACATTTTTTAAAAAAAGTCCTTTTGAATTGATTACCTTCATTACACCAAATTTTAATGTTATCGAAATCCATAAATGACCATATTAAATTATATTATATTCCAATTTTGTCAGCTCCTCTCCCAGCTGTTGCCTCATCTCACATGTAGGAATACCCCTGAGAGGGATACAAACTATGGATGCTGAAATTGTAACAAGACAACTTCCTTTTGTAAAAGGTTGGCTCTATTAATATTTAGGAGTTGATAAAACCTGCTCAAAATCGAATATTAGAGCATAAATCCTATCAGATGTTGAGGCTTGCAGATTTGCTTCTTTTATGCCGTCTTAGCCCGCTTTGGCTTTTCGGTGATGCAATTCTTGTTTAAATTTTAACTTTTGTATAGCGCCTTCATTAGTTTCTAAAGCGGCATTCTTAAGAACGACGTTTATGCTGTCACAAATACCGCAGGTGTTTGTGGGTTTTTAAACTTGATATTAAATTCTTTGATAACTATACGTCTAAATTTGTCCGAAGATACACAGTTGCTGCCTTGTGGTATGCATTCTTTCTTATAAAAATCACAAAACTTTTCTACAGTATATTCCAATGTCATGAAATACGTGCTAGGCTTATCTTGACAAGAGTAGTGGCTCTCGTACATAGGTAGAGATTCAATGAAAAACCTGACAAAACGGATTTGTTGATTAGTATATTTTCTTTTGAATGTTAACCCTCCCCTTTACGCCTGTTTTATAGACTACAATAAAGCGTTTGATAAAGTAAAACATGACCGACTCATGGAAATTCTTAAAAATAAAAACCTAGATGAAAGAGATTTAAGGCTAATAACAAACCTTTATTACAATTAGCGAGCAATAGTACGAATTGAAAAAGAGACATCTGAAGAAATGGAAGTAAAGAGAGGAGTCAGGCAAGGCTGGATACTATCACCTCTATTATTTAACGCTTATTCTGAAGAGGTAATTCGAGAAATTCTGGAAGATGAAACAGTCGGCATAAGAGTAAATGTAGTCTTAGTTAACAGCATTAGATATGTAGATGATACAATAATAATAGCCGATAGTACTCTGAGATAGCGCGT